>NC_056408.1:20305000-20610000 GCF_905147365.1 Aricia agestis | reverse complement strand
GCACTGTTAGAGAACCTTTATTCATAATAAATTTTACAACAGGCTTTTAAAGCTTCTAAAAACCCACGCTAAGTTTTTATTCATACGACCGTAATTGTTTAGGCTCGAAACGTCAAATAGGAGCTCGCCAACTTTAGTGAAGCCTCGGATCTACTTTAAGAACATTTTAAAGGTCCCATACACGGGACAATTTGTCGTTTCGATCGATCGTCAAGAAAATCGTCCAATCGATCTTTTGAACGTAAAATCATTTGCGATATTGCTACACACGTACAATTTGTCGTTCGATTTTAACATCGAGGAGATAAATCGTTACGATAATTGTCCCGTGTATGGCCACCTTAAGTGATTGAAACTGGACGCTATTTCGAGTATTATCGCGAATTCTGACATTATCGATATTTTTTAAGGAATTTCTAGCCGACTTCGTCGATAAAAAGTAAATAAAAAAAAACCATTTGATTTAACAGAGGACTCAACTGTCCTCTGCCACTCTGTGATATCTTCACCATCTCCACTCTGTGATATCTTCAGTGGTGATGGTGGTCCTCCACCAGTCTTAAAATTGATTTTTTATTTTCTGCGGGCTCTTTTTTTTCACAATTTTTATATGACCTCATTGTCCTTTTAACTGAGCCACTGTTCTTCTTCCACCCTTAGAATTTAAACTAGATGATAATGTTATGAGATAGATTTCAGATTAGGTTAAGGCTTCAAAAATAAAAAGGTCATCAATACGACCCGTATGTAATGTGATATTTCTAGAAATTCCCAGTTTTCGCATAAGTTAGTCATGTGCCAAATTTCAAAAGAGTATATGTATGTATTCTTTTGTTTGTATTCGCATATCTCCGGATTTAAGTTATTATTTTTTGTATTACTGTATTGTCAACTTAGGGAATACTGCAAGTTTCATCAAAATCAGTTCAGTAGTTTTTGAAATTGAGAATTTTAATACGCAATGACGTACAATTTTGAAGTCATTTTATCTTATTAAAATACTATTAATATTAGTTTATTAATTATGAAAATGCTCTCAGAACAGTAAACTCTGATGCTGCGTTGCTTCAACATGTCGTAAATATGTTTTGGCAGCATTTGAGGCATGAATATAAAAATAAAAAATACCTTAATATCAAGTATGTTTATTCTGTGTATAGTCAGTGTTGCAGGATATATTTTTTTAATTTTGCGCATTTATATTAATACTAGCTTTTGCCCGCGGCTTTGCTCGCGTGGAATTCGAAAATCGCGTAAAATACTAAATAATATATTTTATAATATTAGCATGGATAGCTGTTGCCCGCGACTTCGTCCGCGTTAGCATAGTATAATAACGGAAATGGATAATTTGCTCCTAATTATGGTTCCTTACTCAAAGGGTAAAAACGGGACCCGATCACAAAGATAAAATAACAGCCTGTCCGTCTGTCCATATCTAATCAAAGCCTTCCGCATATTAATCAAATGTCACTCGAAATCTGTATGTTCGCAAAGTTTACAGTTTCGTTTACTTTCTTAATATTGAAAGACTTGAAAAGATTAACGTGTATTTAGTAAGGACTAGATCACAACAGCAATCGCGCTGGAACCGTACATTTTTTCGAGATAAAAAGTATCCCATGTCCATTCCCGAGACTCAAAATATTTACATACTAAATTTCAGCAAAATCGGTTGAACCGTTTGGGTGTTAAGAAGTAACAGATGGACAAAAACGCTTTAGCATTTATAATAGATATAATGATGATCTTTAAATCGTGTATTAATAATTATATTATTAAATTTTTTTTCAAAGAGTTCTCTGTATTAACGGTCAAAATATTTTGAGCGGACACAAGAGTCCCATATGAAGAAGAAAAAAATTGTGTGATTTAAAGTGATTTAAATTTAAAATAACTTACAATTAAACACAGGTTTTTTTTATATAATCAGTACGAATTTTCGGAAACATGATAAGAAAGTAGCTGAAGCTTCGCAATAATAGGATGATCATAAAGTTGAAGGCATCGAAAGAGATTGTCGGATAAATATTGACGGCGTAAATGTAAAGGTGGATCATAACATTCAACCTGTAAAGCGTTAATTGGACAAGATTTCATTGCTCCATATAAAATTCTGAAGCATTTACTTTGAATTTTGTCTTGAGATTTAAATCCTGATACACGCCCAGGCTCCAAAAGGAAAGAGCCATATTCTAATATACTGCGAATCAAAGCATTATAAACTATTTTTTTTTCTCCTTAGAATTAACATTATCTGTATCCCTTCCCTCAGGTTGTAATGACTCTAAATTGTTATCAGAAGTTAAAATTTTCTCAGTACCATGGGTTAGGGTTTTATCAGAAATTAAAGGGGTTTTGGTTTTCTCAGGACTACTACCACCATCCTTCTTCTTTCCATCCGAGATAGACTCCACGTCAATACTAATCGTTTCAGGGGACTCTGAACATATTTCTTCCCTAAACAATACGTTTCGTTCTATACGTATCCTCCTTTCATTAGCATCCCATAATCTGTATCCCCCGGAGCATACCCAACCATTTTCAATTTCACACCGCAAGGGTCCAACTTCATTCGGAGTTTTTGGGGAATATGGGCATATGCAGATGACCCAAATATTCTAAAATTAGACACATTAAGACGTCTTCCATCCCACATTTCATATGGTGTAACATTAAGGGAAGCAGTGGGACTACGATTAGTGACATATACCGCACTAGCTGGTGCCCGCGACTTCGTCCGCGTCAGCATAGTAGATCACGTCCCAAGTATTATTTTTCAAAACTATTCAATGTACAGAATTGAGTTTTCTACGATTTTATTGTATGTATAGATGACTTACTTTGTTCCTAAAAAGGAGGAAGTTACTTATACAAAGGGTAAAAACGGACCCTATTTAAGCAAACGTCAAACGCAAACGTCAATAAACTTTCATGTTTCTAACTCAAGAAATGACGGACTTTTATTGAAACTTTCTACCCCAATTTCACCCCCTTGGGGGTAGAATTTTCAGAAACGCTTAAACACGTATCCAATCATTTTTAATCAGTAACCCAAACATAAGATGTCATGTTTCTAACTCAAGAAATAACGGAGTTTCATTCAAACTTTAATCCCCAATTTCACCCCCTTGGGGGTAGAATTTCCAAAAACGCTTAAATACGTATCCATTAATTTTTAATCAGTAACCCAAAAATAAAGTTTCATGTTTCTAACTCAAGAAATGACGGACTTTTATTAAACTTTCAACCCTTATTTCACCCCCTTCGGGGTAAAATTTTCAAAATTCCTTCCTTAGTGGGTGTCTACTTAATAAAACAACCCTACTCACCATGTCACCCAAATTTCGTGGCTGTAACTTTTACAGTTTTTGCTCAGCGATGATGAGTCAGTCAGTCAGTCAGTCAGGACATGTAATTTTATAAGTAAGAAGAAGATATCGCAGGGCCTCGCCTCAAAGCTCTTTAGTAAGCTGTGAATCTAACAATAATGCACGCGCCTTTTCAGTCAGAGTACGATTCATTCTTTCAGCTACTCCGTTCATTTCGGGATTATATGCAGCAGTATACTGCAATACTATGCCTTTTTCATCATAAAAGGATTTAAAATTTCTAGAAATATACTCACCACCATTATCTGATTTTAACTTTCATATACCATGACTTAAATGATTAGTAGCATAATTATAATAAGTCTTAAAATATTCGAAAACCTCAGACTTAATGTCTCTTAATAAGTAAACTGCGGTGAAGTGGGTAAAATCGTCTATGAAAGTAACAAAGTGTTTATACGCGTCCCACGTAGAAGGGCTAACAGAACAAACATCGGTATGTACTAGTTCTAAGGGTTTCCTAGCCTTATACATTTTCCCATTAAAAGGAAGGCGTGTAATCTTAGCAAGTATGCATGGTTCACAAATCACAATGCCCATTTTCTAAATTTTTTTCTTTCAAATCAGTTAAAACATCAACCATAAAGTTTTCAAACTACTATAGGTTAAGTGAGAAAATCGTTTGTGCCAAATTTCTACTGAATTATCATTAGTGTCTGATTTTGCACCATAATAACAATAATTAAATATTACTTTAAATTCTACAAAATAAAGAGACCCTAGTCTATGCCCAACCATAAGCAATTCATTGGTTTGTGAGAAAACCTTACTTTCCTTTTTATTGAAGATGATCTTTAAACTATGCTTTTCCATTTTTGAAACAGATAATATTTTTTTTCTTAATTGTGGTACATAATATACATTATTTAATATAATATCAACTTTAAAATCACTTAAATAACATTTAACTGTTCCTACACCAACAGCCTCTAAATCAACGCCATTTTTGGCAGCTGAAATTTTAATTAGCTTATCCAGTTTCCAATAATTAAAGAATAAACTAATATCATTTACAAGATGAAATGAACTACCTGAGTCAACAACCCATTTAAAACTATTTTATTCTGCTATTCGGTGTCAGGGCTAAAGGACATAAAACTTACTTTGTTACCTTCAGTATTTTCAGTGCCTGTAAGAAATGACTTTCCTCTACCTCTCCCCTGGGCCTGATGACGAGTTGCCTTACTGTCGTCTCGGCCTCCGTTGTACTTGCAGTCGCTACGTCAACGGCCGTGAAGTCTCCAGTCGCCAGTCCTGTATCGTGTCTGCTGAGTGCTCCTACACTGTGATGTTTTGTGTATGGGGCGTCCACATCCATAACACAAGAAGATTATTTGGTCGCTCCTCTGTTCCGTTTTACATCTTTCCCAAGCAGTCTGTTTTTCACGAAGTCCATTATCAATTCCTCCACAGTTTCCAAAGCCATGACAATGTCTTCATAAAATTTCGGCATGGATAGGAGTAAATAGTTTACCTTTTCTTCCTCCGAGAGCTCACTACCAGCATCCCCGGATTGTGCAAATAGCTTTTCCACGTCAATAAAATGTTCCATTAAAGGTTTCCGTTCGTCAAATTTCATATTGGACAACTCTTTTCTTATAAATAATTTAGATCGTGTACCTTTCTCCTTAAAACTGTCTTCCATGCTTTTAATCATTTGATAAGCAGATCTGTTCTTTAAGTATTCGAGGTGACTGTCGGCGGTTGCCGCTATTATGATAGCCTGGGCCTTAGCTTCCAATTGCAATTGCTTGTTATCCGTAGATTTACTGAAATCCTCCTTTTCGATCGCTTCTATTGCTCCATTATCCCGCTGGATATTTTGTAATCGAAACTCCCATGTATTGTAATTGTCCCCCACGAATGGGACAATTTGATATTTTTCTTTTGACATTTTCTGTCCTTTAACACTAATTATTAATCCACTATAAAACCAATGGCCGTACTGAGCCCATAACTCTGTTAAGGATTATGGGGATAATTAAAAATATAATACTTTAAACCCAAAACGTGCTTTTTATTAATCTCAAAACAACAACATGGAGAGCCTATGACATCATATAGAACCTTCCTTCATAACCAACACAGTTTTGCCATCTTACGCAGTGTTGCCATTAAAATACAATATTATACAGAGTGCAGTTAAACCTTCCTGCCAAATTTTGATATGTTGATCCTTGTTAAAAATAAAAATACACGTATTTAACTCTGACACCTAAAAACTCGACGTCGACGAAAGTCACCACGTTGAATACATATACGGTGTTGTTTTCAACTCAACAACTCAACATTACCTTCAAAACAGATCTTTGGGCTCGTTTCAGGTGTATCATAGTGGACTTTCCAGCACCACCCCATACAGTAAAACAGTAGCTTCACGCTTCAGAATTATAGATTCACACAGGGACAAATAAACAAGGTGTAGATCATCCTGTACAGACATTATATTAGAGTCCTTAATAGTTTGAAACCTATGCGCGTGGCCCGACACGCACTTGGGCGTTTTTTAAAGCTAATAACAGAATTTCATTCGCACGATCTTCGAATCTACTCAATATTGATACTGCTACACATAGATCAGGTCGAGTACTTGATACCGCATACATCAAACATCCAATAATAAACTGTCTACACACGTTTTCTATATTTCTATCTGCTTTACATTCACTTTCCAACATCCTAATATTAAAGTTTTGGTCCATAGGTGCTCTTATAGGTTTACACTTATACATATATTAAACCTCTTTAAGACATTTTCAAGATAGGCTTTTGACACAGTTCTGTTACTCCACTATCTAAATTCTGTTTAACATTTTTACCCAGAAATTCTGAGATCAAACATTTAAAAACGCCCCTGTTAGAACCATTTGTGAAACTGGTAGTTTTTTGCTACTGCATAAAATATTTAGATAAATGTTGACAATTTGGCTACAGGTGAATAAATTTAATGATAATCTAATATAATATCATTTTGCTCGAACCCCCGAGCTACTAATCGAGCTTTATACTATTATTATATTTAATTTTAAACACCCCTTTGCTACTAATAACCATAATATTTTCAGGTAACTTGCAAATTTTCCATGTATTTTCTTTAAGAGTCTGTAATTCCTTTTGTATTGCTCCTTTCCACTTACCTGAGTCCGCACTACTCATGGCTTCTTCAAATGTGTTAGGCTCACTGACAGTTGCTAAAACATTCTGTTTTCTCACACAAGTGAATTGGTATCGTGGAATTATTTCATTATTATCACCTTGTCCACTTGAATCCAAACATTCACTTGGTTCATATAAACTTCCCTCACTTTCTGTACCACTACTCTAGATAGCTGTCCTCGGGAGGATTTAAACATGTCTCTTCAGTTTGCTCTTGTGTCTCACTGGCTGATAATTCTACAGGTAGAGAACCATTTAATTTACTGCCATGCTTTCCGGCATCACTCTATTTTCCAGAAAAACAATATCTCTTCTTATTTAATAAGACTATTACTGCAAGGAAAATATATTCTATACCCCTTTGTTGTATCTCCATACCCAACAAAGTAACCCTTTTCTCCTTTTGGGTTCCATTTCTTCCTCTGTACTTTTGGTATATGAACAAAAGCATTAGTGCTAAATATTTTTAGGTTATTAATATCATATGTTTTGATAGCACCTCCATCGTGGGTATCGCAGACACAATAGATTTTCAATCGTTATGCGGCAGCCGGTGTTATGCGTGGATTCTTTAAAAGACTTTAAAAAAAATCATTTATTAATTTACCACAATATAACTTTAATGCTAACTTTAACTCTAATTAACAAAGTTAACTTAACTAGGAGACCACGATCTTAATACGGAGTATAGTCGACTGCGCCCTTTTTGGGTGCTTGGGATCTATTTATTATCTAATACAATGCGTATGTAAGGGTTGTGTAATGATAGAATAATATTCTAAGTGTGCGTCTAAATAAAATAGATAACAAATAATCAATTATTGAAAGGGTCTCTTTGATGTCTTTATCAATGAATGAAGCCCTTTGTTCTATTTCTAGAAAGATAAGGTAATGATGACAGAATTTATCTTATGGTGCAATAAAAAGATAGAGGGAAGTTTAGATATTTTACACCGGCTGCCGCTTAGGGATCGATGGGATAGGAACCATCCTGTACTTAGAGTAGTCGTCTTTGAATGTAACAAAATATTTGCAACCGCCGATAAAATATTGGTCCGCATGTGTCCGCATAACATAACCTTTACTTGGGACACAATTGACAGACAGAAAGTTCATTCTCAATTCCGGAACATAGAGGACATTGTCTATGGTCGTGTAAATCCACTTGTTTCCATTCCATACTTCAAGCGCCACCTTACCGCATCCTCTAAACTAATCTGTGTTCCATTACTACCTTGATATTAACATTTGAGTATGATGAGAATATCACAGCATCAGCACATATGCTTGCTTGCTAGCACCGGAGTCTACTAGCCACTGAGTTTTATGAAAGATGTCGCTTGTCGCACTTCCTACAATGAATGCATTGCTTTCTTTTTGTTTTTTAAACACACTGACTTTTAAAATGCCCCACTTTATTACAATAAAAACACCTTTGCTCAGAATGACTGTTACTGCGATAACTATGTCCTAATTTATTGCACTTGCAGCACTTTACCAACTTTTTGTTAAAGTTTTTCTTGGCAACAAATGCAGTAGACGACGATGACTGCGTACCATCGCCACCAGCTAAGGTTTTGCATGACAAAATAGGCACCATGACATCTTCTGACATCCTTGTTACTAGCAATGTCTGGGCTTTTGCATACTGAGTTTCCCATCGAGTACTTTCAGTAGCACTTTCTGGTTTCAACTTAGTGCCGTTCTGACACTATGCTATATATGACTATGTGCGAAAAGACTTTTTCTCCAACCTATTAAAAAAACATTTCTTCTCTTTATTGTCAGTATGTTCCTTTTTCCTTTCTTCGGTGGTTACAAGCCTGGTCCCAGAACCAGTTGTTGAAGAAAATGCAAGTCCAACTTGACTTCAATGCTTTATATTTAATATTTAAATATTACATTTATAAGACCTCAGTTCAGTGGTTCAGTACAATGCAAAAAATGCTATATTTTATTAATCAAACAAAAAATATATAACAACCACAGAATATGTATAGCCTAATCACGGATTACAACTATCCTTTTTTTTATTACATTGTCACGGAAACAATTTTGTTCAACAACATAGTACGTATCTAAAATCAAAACATGATTTCTATTTCTAATCCATTAGGCCATCTTTTGTTTGGTACAAAAACAAGTAAACTCTAGCATATGAGCCAGAGTAACAATTTAATGATCCAGAATCTGGTTTTATCAAAATTCTTTGAGAAAAAAGGCGGCATTGAAAGTGTACGTATTCCTGAACTAAATCAGTTTCTAAGTCATTAGGATACATTTTTTACAACGAAATGGCTTTTTCCTTCAGGGTCAATGGTAACAACTTTTGGTTAGAAATGAAAACTTCTCGTTAAATTCAGTAGGCCTTTTACCGTTTTTCTAACTCGGATAAGAGTCTTCTTCTTTTTGAATGCCTAAGAGTCTATCTGTCTATAACGACGAATAAGAGTATATCTATAACGACGAGAAACGTGTTAACCCTGAAAGTCAATGTAGCTTCTTCAGATGTTTCATCAAATCTTTTTTTCTTGTCGGTTGTCTTTTTCCAATCTCTGTTGTATATTGCTTCGATACGCTTAATTCCATCGCTATTTCTTCGAAATACTTAAAATTCTCTCGTTCAGCTACAAAAAACTTACGTAGTGGTTCCTAAAGATCGGCAACGGTAATCAAATCTAGGCTGGAAGCCTGAATTTGAACACTCACTTTGTTTAATCTTTCCAAAAAAAAAAAAAAAGACACACCATTACCGCCGTTTCTAGTTTCTCCAAATTCAAAAGTATTCCCGTCGCTTCTTGTCGCGTTACAATCATCTTTTTATAATTAGGGTAAAAGTTACTTTTAAATTGAAATTAATAATATTGAAACGCTACTGGAATATTTATAAAATTCATGATCGCATAAGTAAGTACCTATATTTTACAGTGTGTATAGTATAATATTTTAAATAAGGATTACGGACGTAGTTAGGTATAAGTTTATTTTTATATTGCTGAAAAGAAATTGGGCTAAATTTGCCGCCCCTCTAAATCTGCTGCCCTAGGCTCCAGCCTACTTAGCCTATTGGTAAATCCGCCACTGAATGTTCCCCAACCATCACGTTTGTGGTGCCTGAATTCGGAATCATGTTTTCTATGGGTATATTTTTGTTTTGGGGAGGCCTTGGCCCAGCAATGGGATAGTATGGGCTCTTAAAAAAATGTTTTAAACAGTCATACCGTCTCACACCAGTTTCTGATGACACTTCCATCATATCCAAAAATAGATGCTCTACCTGATTGGTGTTCTCATCATAGACTATAGCAGTAAAACAGCATTGTTTTAAAGAGCTCGATCCGTAGTTCCATCCATTATTAATAAAAAAAATGTTTTGAGCGCGTAATTTTTTATTTATGTTACTTCCATGATCCATGATTCATATTGGTATATTTTATTCAGCTAACGCTCCGACAGGTTTTAGTTCAGCTTTTCGCATATTTGAAATGTTTGGAACATATTGAACTTAACAGTTGAAATGTTTGGAACATTATTTATTTTTTAGGCGTTCTGAATTCATATATTGACTAATCAGGTCATTTTTATGCGCTAGGATCGACACCGAACAGTTTACAGTTAGCTATTTACGGCCGTTCCCAATATTTGATCTATCTCTGGTTTTGCCCTACTAGAGATAGGAATAGCTCACATTAGACATAAAATATATGTCTCTAATGTCTAATGTGAGCTATTCCTATCTCTAGTAGGGCCAAACCAGAGATGGATCAAATATTGGGAACCGCCGTTAATCACTTTCATCTCTCGTGTTCGAATGTTCTCGTAACAAGGTGCCACTCCCGAAACTGATATCGATTTTGATTTTCGATTTCAACGGTTTTTTGACACTTTAGACATCTAAAATATGTCTTAAAAATGCCAAAAAACCGTTGAAATCGAAAATCGAAATCGATATTCGGGAGTAAGGCACCAGCTTGAGAAGTTTGATTCATTAAACATTAATAAATCGTTGAATTTACTCAAGCGTTTTATTTTTTAGGGATGTGTATTATTTGACTCTCATGTCGTTAAGCATAGAGTTTGCCATTATCATAACTTCTCAACTATTAACTTTCCCAGTAACTAAAGTGTTAAGGGAAGTAAGTATATTATATCTCCAACATACTGTTGAAGATGAGACCGATATTTCATACTCCATCAGCTAGATCTAACTTTATGCCAGATACAAACACATACAAAATATGTTACCTATAATAGTGATGATACTTGATAACGTAACTATGCACATTAACCTCATTGATGCACATCGTCATAATATGCAAGTTCTACAGATTAAAAAAACCAAAGACAAGAAGCGGTCGCGTCGGTTGTAGCCGGACCTTGCGCTTGAGGAAAAATATTTAAAAAATAAAAATTCCTATTTTGAACTTCGAATAGTGCGCGCATAAGTTGTGTCACAGCACCGAAGACGCTTGTGTTCAAATATGAAATATATTTTATAAGAAAAACCCATTAATTACACAAGGTATTTATAGCTTTTATTATAACACAGTTATATATATATCGTTTATAATAACTTAACAACATAATTAATGTTAACTTGTGTTTTAAATTAATAGTTTTTTAAAGAAACAAAAAGAAATTCGAGTTACAAAATATGAGAAAGAAACAAAACTAGTAAAACTTGATTTACCTATTAACTGTTGGAATAAACATTCGAATAATAATTATTTAAGTAAATATTTGTCATTTCAATAAATTGTGTGCGTTTTCTAATTTTAAATAATAATAATGAAAGCAGTTGTTTATGTTGCGACTGTAGATAAAGTATTTATGCGTTACTGCCTACAATGTATATTCATTAATTTCTCATTAAGTTAGACTACAATAAGCCGACATTTTTATTTAACCTTGAATGTAAAATTATGGGATTGGACATTTTAACAAACGCAGATGGTGGAAAAGTGCGTTGTTTGTACAAATTGATGGTTGAAGATATAAACAACTTAACGTAAAAAAGAGTTATGTTGTAATTATAAGATATTTACTTGATGGCCAGCTTAAGTTTACATCTAGTTATCCAATCCAGCAATCCTTTGGACTGAATTGCATTTCAGTGCCCGTTTAAATTATTCCAATAGTAACCAGTGCTGGATTGGATCACTGGATTGGAATAATGTAAACCGGCCATGAGAGTTGAGCTATAAAAGTTTTTGTCTGTTGGATCAACAATAAGATGATAACTTGAGAATAAACCTCTTATGTACTTATAAAAAATTAATACTGCTGGTCTCTGATACTGGTAACCTTTTTAAGCTTAGGTATAACTTAAAACAAAATTTGGTAAATCTTAACTCATTTGTGATTTTTATTTACCTTGTTTACCTATTGTGTTATATTTACTAGATGATAATTATTACAACCACAAAAACCCCTGACCTCGCGATAACCTCAGCCTCTGGAAAGTCCAGATAGTGATGTAAAGAAATACATAATACCAACAGATTACTTATGTTTCTGTTATCATCGAACTAAATTAAAAATAACTGATCTCGAATTAAAAAAGTAGGTAAAGATGTGAAAGTAGGAATAGATTTGAATGTAATTAAAAAAATTGCAATCCACACAAATAGCCCTTCTCCAAAGGGGTTGAATCCAAATACCAATGTTTTTATGGTCTTTTATCGATGACTTATGAGTTTTTTTGCTTACACACGAAATCACATCTATATTTCGGAAAGGACAAGCTTTTTTGAAATCGTGACTTAAATCATCCTTTTCTGTGTCATTTGAACTAGCCCAGCCTAGTTCAAATAGTTCAGATAGTACTCGTTACCGTGGTCTAGGCATAGATAAATGTTGATCTGGCAGCGATGTTACTAACATCCGTACATAATGTGGCGAGTGCGATGATGGATGCAAAGTTAATGATGAGTTTAGCCGGGCGGGCGCGGTATCAAACCGGTCGAGCGACCTTCGCTCTTGAAACATTTTCAAACAATACACGTTATATTAACGCGTTTGCATTTTTAATCATCAAGAGGAAAATCAATACTTGAGTGGGTGCTGGGCAGAGTTAAGTATGCTAATAGAAATTAGTTTATTATAGCTATTTTCATAGTAGAATGTCTTACGGCATTCTATTATGGGTAAGTGCTGCTGATATTAACACAATATTTGTGCTGCAGAAGCGAGCTATATGATCTATTTATAAAATGTCATGCTTGGAATCTCTCAGAGAAAAGTTTAAAGAAATAAGAATTCTGACCGTAATCTCTCAATACATTTTGGATAATGTGTTATACGTGAGAAAAAACGTAAATAATTTTAAAATGAAAAGTGACATTCACTGCAGGAACACTAGAAATAAGCACAAGCTCGATATACCAATAACCAGGCTGAGCAAAGTAAGAAAATCTTTCAAAGGCCTATACAATAAAATCCCAGAGAACATCCAGAATCTTTCAATTAATAAATTTAAAAAAGTTTTTAAAGAACGTTTGTGTGCTAAGGCTTACTATAAGGTAACTGATTTTCTCAATGATAGCACACCTTGGGAAAGATAAGCTGACAGACCATAGGTCGCTTCTATATAAATGTACCACATTTTTACTTACTTACTTACTTTACTTATGTACATACTTAGTGTAAATTAGTTATTTTCCACCTTTTTGGTAAAAGGTGCGAATTTCTTACGCCGGTTCTTCTCGCCGTTTTATTTACCGAACCGGTGGTAGGCCTCATGTAGATCTAAAAGTGTTAACTTTGTTAACCTACTTAGAAATAAATATTTTGAATTTGATTTAGAATAGAGTTATGTATGCGTTTTTGATCGACATTCAAACCTTTTATCATTTTTCGAGCTCACCTTCAGATACTGAATCATTAGAATTATTGAAATCTTCCAATTGTATTTACAGCTTCTATACCGTCTATACCGTCATCTTCCTGCACATCTTCCTGTCTATTTCTTACGATTTCTCCTACTTTTTAGGGTTCCTTTGGGTTAACGGGTAAAAACGGGACCCTATTACTAAGGGGCCATGCCGACTGTATGGGTCGACTCGGTCGGTCGACTGTACAGACTCGATCGCACAAAAAGTCTGTCGTCTGCGATCTCCCTAAGACTTCGTTGTTTGTCCGTCTGTATGTCACCAGGCTGTAACTCAAGAACGGTTATAGCTATAGAGTCGAAATTTTCACAGATTATGTATATCCGTTGCCGCTATAACAACACATACTAAAAACAAAATAAAATTAATATTGAAGGGGGGCTCCGATACAACAAACGTGTTTTTTTTGGCCTTTTTTGCTCCATATCAATAATAGCAACAGGTACGTACTTGAATTTTTCACACAATCTTTAGTTTTATATTAACTTTAATATTTAATAATAATATTAACAAAAAATTATAAAAATAAAAAATAATTCTCTATAATGGTACGGAACCCTTCGTGCGCGAGTTCGACTCGCACTTGGCCGATTATTCTATTATCATTTCGAATGCGCTCTCTATGTTATTTAAGAATTATATATATATATATATATATATATATATATATATATATATATATATATATATATATATATATATATATATATAAATATATATATAAATGCATAATTTACATATATATATATATATGTAAATTATGCATTATTGCAACTTTTGCTAAGCATCACAATTATGCTTAGCAAAAGTTAAGTTTATATAGCAACTGTCACATATGCGTTGATTATGCTTAGTAAATTAACATTATTGCAATCCATGTTTTCTAGTCATAAACAATTTTACGTCTTTAAAAATATTAAAAATAACTAAATATGTAAATATAGCATCGCATAAGCAAAGTTAACATTTAAAGGCACCAAACAAAATAAATATATTTGGAATATTCCTGTTACTTTCAAAGGGACAATAAAAAAAGGAATAAAACTTTAGGCGCGAATTACTCGAAAGTTGCCGCCATGCAGATGCGTTGCTTATGATAAGGGCGGCAGCCTAGAAAGCACTAGGAATATTAATTTTCAATAATATTTAATTATTTAAGTAATAAAGTTATTCATATTGTTAATTAATTAAATACTTTTACTGTATTTTCGGCAAGCTGTAAGTTTTCCAAATAAAATAAATAAATTATTCTCTTTTTAATTGATAAATGATAATATACGATACAAGAAAATTAAACGAATTTGAATTGTGTTTTAAAAACTTATGTTAAGGATGTGGTCTACGTACTTTTTAATAATATAAAAGTTATAAAAGATCATGCATACTGAAAAAAAAGTTATAAATTTTTTTCAGTATGCATGATCTAAAAAACATGGTAATTGTTTAGGTTCATTAAACTGATTATTTTATTGGCAATCAACACTGCTAGAAATATTTTGATGATTAATATAAATTGCATTTTTTGTCTGACAATTAAACCAGTAACATTACTAGAAATATTTTGATGATTAGTTTGTTTCCTGTCTTTTAATTTGTCGGTTCTTTTTGGTTTTAGTTTCTGCCTGCTTGTCTCAAGGTGTTTTTTTATTGTTAATGAATTTCTGGTATCGTGTGCTAATAAATGGTCGTTTCCTTATTTTGTGGTTAACGATATTAATATTTAATTGGTTTTGATTTTATGATTTTTTGCCAGAATCTATTTTTCATATTCCTAAATGTGACCAAACAAGTGTTGGGGAATTACCGAGTCCAACTAAATTGATATCTACGTCATCTCTGACGCTACCTTCGGAAAATACATGTTTAAATGATAATAAAGGCAATTTGAATAATGATTTACATAGTGGGAGGTGAAAAGGCATTATTATTAATGACCTTTTTACAATGATACTAGCTGTCCCGGCTAGCTGTGCCGCAATTGTAAGTTACCTCATTTTTTGTTACAAAATGGACCAATATGGCCCCTTGGCAACATTAAGAATCATAATCTGCATGCTTTCTTAATTTCAACCTATTATTAATGACCTTAAATATTATTAATGACCTTTTTACAATGATACTAGCTGTCCCCCATATAAATAATTTTAGGTATAAAAAATAGATGTTGGCCGATTCTCAGACCTACTCAATATGCTCAAAATATCATGAGAATCGGTCAAGTCCTTTCGGAGGAGTACGGGAACGAACATTGTGATTTGTGACACGAGAATTTTATATATAAGATAAAGGAGAGTTATTTTGTTCATAGAAAATATTTTTTGATACTTTTTTCATACCTCACCATAAGGCCTTAAGTTACGAAGGAAACCTACCATCGTATATCATAACATCATATACAGATAACTAAGACTAAGATAAAAAAAAAAAAGATAAAGGGCTCCCACACATATTACTGCGAATTCGCATCGCTTCGCAAATATCTGCGATAAAAATCGTTATAAAAATGTTATTACAATGCGATGCGAATTAGCAGTTATGTGTGGGAGCCTTTAATTGTTTACTAGCTCTCCAATACAATAAAAGCGCCCAAGTTCGTTAAAGTTTCATAGAGAAGGCATTGCAAATTACAATGATAATAAAAATAAACAAACTAGATACTAATAAATAAAATGGCTTTAATGTCGTCTAGGTGCTTGACCGGTCGGCGACCTTGAGCTGCGCTGCGTGACCTCCGCAGATATTTGTTATTTAAAAGGTTACTAAGCGTACGGTACTTAACTCTATCCTGCTAAAACTTTGGCTTCCCTCAGCATCTTGTGTTAAACAAAAATACGTGTGGCACTCGGAGACTGCCGCAGTAAAGCTATCACACACCAATTTTTATCAACTAATGCAATTATGATTCGCATACGTGTAGTCGCACGCACACAAGCACCGTGCCGAAGTCTGTCTAACTGAAACGACGTTGGACTGGGTTGGGTTTTTTTTGTTACGAAATTTCTTGTCACCGTGTTAAAGGACTGCGATAAAAGTTATTTAATAGCCTAATTTTCGTTCAATTATGCCAGTGGAATGTAAAGTACACACCACAAATTAATTGATCCGTTACTCCAGAATCCAGATGTACAAATTAGTGGTGATCCTCGCGGTGCTCCCGCTGCTCCGGGGCCAGGACCTCAGCAGCGGAGACCTCGACTCCGTCATCGCGGAGATATTCGGCAAGCCCGACCCGCAGCAGAAGACCACCTCCAAGCCTTCCACCATCGTGCCTCCTATCACCAATAACAATGGTAATTACTGCTTTTTGACCCCCGACGAAAGAGAGGGTTAGAATTCTGATGTATCTATTTGTCTGCTTATGGGTGTGTCCGTGAGCCGCTCAAACGGACGGACTGATTTTGATCCCGTTTTTCATTTGTTTCATCGCGAATGATTTATGATTCTGTTTTTATTAAGGTGCTCCGTCACCGCGTGCATTCACTTGTAATGTAACATTATGTTACGAGTATTAGTTTTTGAGCATTACATTACAATACTATCTCCCTGACTGACGAGCATTCGCGTATAATGCATTCGACTTTGAGCATTCCATAGCTAGTTGATGTTACAAGTTGTATCAAGTTATTACACACTGTATCATTGCAAGGTGCGCCTTGTAATGCTCGACTCTGTAACGTTACATTTCAAGGGAATGCTTTCGAAAGAAGATAAGTATGTCAAAGTTGGTCCCATGATAAAGAGGTATGTTTGAAGTAGTTCCTTTTATTATTTGCGTCCAGGCGGCGGCGACGGCGGCGACAACACGGGCAGCAAGGAGTGCAAGATGGAGTCTGGCGAGACGGGCGAGTGCGTCAAGTACTACCTGTGCAATGTCAACAACACCATCAACACCGACGGCATCGGCGTCATCGATATTAGGTAACGCCCATCCTCGACATTATACAAGGTGTAACAAAACTTTAGAGTACTTTAGGGAGTACTTTAGGGTACACGTGTACGTGTTCCTTGTAGGGAGTTCACTGTGAAAATAGCAGCGCTCGCCCATACAAAATGCTCTTTCAGAGCGTTTTGTATGGGCGAGCGCTCCAGCGCCAAGGGTTTCCCATACGAAAGTTGAAAAAATAACCCTTTTAGCGCTGCTACTTTTACAGTGAACTCAATATAGGTGACTCATACACACCCTAAAGTATTATCACATAGTTTTATTACATTTTTCAACATTTTATGCGCACGGACTTTACGTCATTTTTTTATATGATACTCATGGGGGTATATAAGGGGGGAGGGGGGGGGTCCTGGGGGTCCGGACCCCCCCATTACTATCCATCTTACTTGACCAATCGACAATACAATATTATGTAACCACCGATTTTCATCGGCGAGGTACATGTTTTTTTTTCTATTTACAATATAATAATAATTATTATACTGTGGAGCGTGTCCGAAGGCAGAGTAGGTATTTAGGCTGCTGCAGAACCCTTCATGGGCGAGTCCAACTCGCACTTGCCCGCTTTTCTACGTTAGGGACCCCCCCTTATCAAAGCTATACAGGGTGTAACAAAAATAAGTGATAATACTTTAGGGTGTGTACGTGTTCGTTGTAGAGAGTTCACTGTGAAAGTAGCAGCGCTGAAAGACCAACATTTTTTTTCACTTTTGTATGGGGCAACTCGTGACGCTCGGGCCCTTGCCCATACAAAAGTGAAAAAAATGTTTCGTCTTTCAGCGCTGCTACTTTCACAGTGAACTCTCTACAACGAACACGTACACATCCTAAAGTATTATCACTTATTTTTGTTACACACTGTAAATACGCCCGTGATGATACTATGATATGTCCTATCCCGGGACTCGATGCGAATCGTAGACGATGCTACATTTTAGCAAAATCGATTCACCGGTCTGTGCGTGACTGTCTGTGGCTGTCTGTTTGTCGAACCGATTTTGCTAAAATGTAACATCGTCTACGACTCGCATCGAGTCCTGGGATAGGATATGTCCTATTATGATACTTTGGAGTTGCGGGCGTCGTCTAGTATCATATAAAGTTAAGGCACGGACTGTTGCGAAATATCCTGCGCTGTGAATATTATACTGCGTTATCTCACTGGCACTTCTACTCGAGGTCCTAGTGATACATGCAGTAAATGCGAACAGTTTATAATTGACATCATAATAAATGTAGGATATTTTATGTTTCCAATGAAACCCCGTCTCTCAACATATTTTTTTATTGGCGATACGTTTAATACCAAGTATATTATGTTCTGTGTGATATTGATGGGTCCTTCATCTAGCAATCCTTTGTAAAAACCTTCGTTCAGTCATAATGTCTTCTTAGCGCCTCTCAGCTTCACAACATACTGATAGTTCTTCCATTATATTCCAAACTTGGTAGAGCCATGGTTCGGCACGAATGGGCTGGCTCGACCGGAGAAATACCACGGGCTCACAGAAAACCGGCGTTGAACAGCGCTTGCGCTGTGTTTCGCCGAGTGAGTGAGTTTACCGGAGGTCCAATCCCCTACCCTATTCCCTTCCCTACCCTTCCCTATTCCCTTCTTTATCCTCACTTTACACCCATTCTCTCTTAAAGGGCCGGCAACGCACCTGCAGCTTTTCTGATGTTGCGAGTGTTTATGGGCGACGGAAGTTGCTTTCCCGTTTGCTCGTTTTGTGCAAACCTTATGAATTCTCTGGCTTCGCGCTTTTGACGTTCGTGGTTTTCATCATCCCTAATCAGCTCCATCGGATCTAATTGACAAAGCGGTTTTGTTTATGCCGGATTTTGGGCATGCCGCCAGGCGTGGGCCACTTGGCACGGCTGTGTTCCGTTACAGTTTTTACCAGCAAATGGCCCATCTAGTGGTGGAAATGAGCTAGTGCTCCTGGGATCTGCCATCATCATATGGGTTCTCCATTTATTTGGACTTGCGAGTGCTTCACTGTGCGAAGCGTTGCTGTAGTCAAACCAGTCGACGTTGAGTACTATGCCGTATAATATGGTCTATATGCAATTGAGGAAAGACAGCAACTGAAATTAGCGTGGCATATTGTGGCTATGCCACTAAGGGTTCTAATGTTGTGACTTACAGAGTGTCTGGCAACTGCGAATCCTACCTGGACGTGTGCTGCCTGCTGCCCGACCAGAGGAAGGAGGATGATCCCATCACGCCCGCTCCCGATGTACAGCCGGCGGTGAGTAAATTAGTAAATATTGGGGCTAAATGGAAAAGAAATAAATTTGTTCTCTTCCAGCAAAAGCTATATTCTGGCCAAACGCAAGCCAGAAACGGATCGCCGTTGCCGCCTGCCGTTTTGGTTAGAAATACGCTCCCTTGTTAATGATTTTTAGGGTGAAATGTTTTATAGGTGGTAAAAGACGAAATTTCAAACACGGCTCACTCCAGAAAGGTTTAGAAAGCAATAATCCTGGAATTGTAGGTTGGCAAACCAATAATCTCAGGATAATTGCTTCTCTAAGATTCAGATTCAGGCCACCGTCTCGTGGGTTCAGAATGGACCTACAGTGCTTGAGTGGCAGATGATTAAGTAGTATGTTACAATGGAGAATGTTACCTAATTTTGATTATTAGCAGTCCATATTCTCTGTCAAAAATAATAAATACTAGTGAAAGAATTACTTGGATACGTTAATTAGTTTCCGATTTATAAGCAAAAAAACAAGTTGAAACTGTCGACGCGGGCGCCCAGTTACGGTGTGACGTCATATCAAAATTGTGCCGCGCGGGCTTCATACAATAAACGTGATTTTGGCTTTTTTTGTTCTTTATCAATAACGGCAACAGGTAGGCACTTGAAATTTTCACCAAGGCCTTAATTATATGTGTACTTTAATAATTAATTATAATATTAAAGTAAACTAAAAATTTAAGGGGGGCTCCCATACAAAAATCACAATAACTGTTGGCTTATTTTTGCTATGTAGCGGTACGGAACTCTTCGTGTGCGAGTCCGACTCGCATTTGGCCGATTTATTTGTATTTTTTTAACCGAGTTTAAAAAAAGGAGGAGGTTATATTATATTCGTCTGTTTATCTATAATACCTGGATGACCGAGCTTTGCTCGGTATAGCAAACACTCATTGACTTCGTGTTACTTAATAACGCCATCTACTGGTCGTTAAAACAATTAGTTGCCAACAAAATAGTATTATTATTCGCCAATAGATGTCAGGAAGAGTCATATTTTTCAGTTTATCGATTATCGATAAAACACGAATAAAAAGACATTTTCTGAAAATGATTTCTAGCTAGATCGATTTATCGCCCCCGAAACCCCCTATGTACTAAAGTTCATGAAAATCGTTGAAGCCGATTCCGAGATTCCAATTATACAAGAATTGCTCGTTTACAGATATAAAATATAAAAATGAGTCGCTGAATGTGTTGCTAAGCGCAAAACTCGAGAACGGCTGAACGGATTGGGCTAATTTTAGTCTTAAAATATTCGTAGAAGTCCAGGGAAGGTTTTTAAGTGACACGAAGTTCACCGGGACAGGTAGTATATTATTATATTTTTTGTATGTTCAACGATCACTTCGCCGTTTGTGGACCGATTTTCAAGATTTTTTCGCTATTGTATCGGGTTTAATCCGAATTTGATATCATGTTCACAAAAAAGGTGACTTCATGATGGGATCCATGGGTAATCGAGAGAATTCCTCGCTATTTATATCAAAACCGCATATTTATCTGGATGATATTGTGATTTCGATACATAATCTGAATTCTGAAGTATTTCAAATGGAAACTCATAGTGATATTGGATAAATAATGAAGTATTCCAAGTGAATCTTACCAAAAAGTAAGATTTTGCACCAAGATATTATACCATGGTTCGATGGTGGTGAACAGAACTCCAACTTCCTTGAAGATACATGTTTGGGGGTTTCGGTGTTCTTTTAAGAACTGAAAGCATATGCTACTAAGCATATTAGATTATTCGCCATCATCATCACTTCACTCACACCACGCATTATCGTATTTTGAACCTATTTAGTACTTTTCATATAGTCTTTTGGGTTGAGACAGATGCCTTTGATCAATACACTGTCGTTTGATGAGTGATTTTGTGAAAATCCTTTTATTATTTAAAAATATAATATAATTGGTACTTAGCGTACCAATGTAGAAATTTGGTAACGGGATCCAAGTAATCGAAGGAACTCCTGAAAATTTAAATGGAAACATATGCCGATTTTGAAGTAAGTATGTTCAACGATCACGTTGAACATACAAAAAATATATATAAACAGAGTGAACAGATGAACATATTATAACCTCCTCCTTTATGGAAGTCGGTTAAAAAAATACAAATAAATAATCGGCCACGTGCGAGTCGGACTCGTGCACGAAGACTTCCGTACCGCTACATATAACTAATACTACATATAATAATACGCTAAAAATAGGCCAACAATTGTGATTTTTCTATGGGAGCCCCCCTTTAATTTTTATTTTATTTTAATATTATTATTAATTATTAAAGTACACATATAATTAAGGCCGTGGTAAAAATTCCAAGTGCCTACCTGTTGCCGTTATTGATAAAGAGCAAAAAAAGCCAAAAATCACGTTTATTGTACGGGGCCAATGAGTTTCTAAGTTACGTTAGTAACATAGAATATCATTGTACGGGGCCCGCACGGTGCAATTGTGATATGACGTCACAAGCGGTCGCGGGACTGTTAGCGGGACTCGAATCTCGATATTTTTCGAAACTTCGAATGCTTAGATGAATGATTGGTCTCGCGCTCGCGCTACGACTAGATACCGTCGGAGTACTTGAAAAATGTATCGGGCGTAACCGCGCCAGTCGCGCCGCAAGCTTCGGGTGAGGTAGATGTGTCGATAATTTTTGAAATTTTAAGTTATGTCCGTAGCAAAATGCCAATTTGCGTAGTGAGACTATGCAATAATAACACTACAAGAAACAAGAAAGGTACTGGCATCACATACTATCAGTAAATATTATATAAATCGTCATAAACACAGAAAAATAATACGAGTATAAACCTGAAAATTCGGATCTGAGTACCGTGAGTAATAAACTAAAAATTCCCAAATTTTTCTGAGATTGTGATTTTTATTTATTTATTTATTATATCTTATTTTTTTATAATATATACATAGTGGATGAGTGGATGAGCGCATTAAAATCTCTAGCTAGGGTAGCTGGTTCGAATCCCGCCAACGGAACAAAAAGTTTTCAAAGTTCCTGGATCATGAATGTGTATTAACAAATATGAATTATGAGTATCATATTATAATAAAAATCTTAAATACAGTTTATATTTTATGTAAGTACACAATACAGTAACAAATGAGAAAACTTTGGACTATGCCCAAAAAAAAACCCATAGTCGATTAAAAGAATTTATGTACAGCAAAGTAGAGCATAAATAGTAGACTGAAAATATGCAATTCATTTTTTTCTAAACCATAACCGAAACCGACAATTTGAAAAAATAAATCTGAGATACACATTACACAGTGTGGTATCTACTTCGAATCAACTAGTTATTTCCTTTGTTTCTGTGATCTTTCTCGTGAAAGCGATGTTGATAGACAATAATGTACAATTAAATAGAAAAAAAATCGGCCAAGTGCGAGTCGGACTCGCGCACGGAGGAACCGTTATAGAGCGAAAGTAGGGAAAAATTGTAATTTGTATGGGAGCCACCGCCACCCTTAATTATTTATTTTATTTTAATTTTGCTATTAAATAATAAAGTACACACATAATTGAGGATTACATAAAAAAAATCATGTGTCCACATAATATAGCCATTATAGACTAGGAGCCAAAAAGGGCAAAAAATCACGTTTGTTGTATGGGAGCCTCCCTTGAATCTTAATTTTATTTAGTTTTTAGTATCTGTTGTTACAGCGGCATCAGATATACACAATCTGTGAAGATTTCAGAAGTCTAGCTAGTAAGATCCTGGAGACAGACAGACGGACAGACATCGAAGTCTCAGTACCTAATAGTGTCCCGTTTTTACCCTTTGGGTACGGAACCCTAATAAAGTATGTCAAATATAATATATTTTAAGAATAAACTAAATCACAAGTGGCTTCACTCTACATCCTCTATCGGTTGTGTCACGGGGAGTGCTCTAAAAAATTGTTCGGAATCATACCACCTGCAACTTTTCGCCATCGCCCCACGCAAAAAATATACCATCCTCATCACTTTGATGAGTGGCAGTCTTCCACCGTGCGTTTTTTGCGTAACTTTCTGCTGCGCGCTGTAAAACTCTGAAATAAACTGTCACTATATTTTCAATACGACCTGCAAACCTTCAAAGGCCGGCAACGTACTTGCAGCTCTTCTAATGTTGCGAGTGTCCATGGGCGACAGTATAGTTGCTTTCCATCAGGTGACCTGTTTGCTCGTTTGCCCCCTTATTTTATAAAAAAAAACGATCATTATAACCGATATCGTGTACTTAATAATTCTAAAAAACTGTACATATTGTATACAGATTATTTTCTATACCAAACTAACATTCTACATTGAGGTGCCGCATTCGGGAATCTGTGTTTTCTATACAGTATATAATACATCTAGTCGAGCGCGCGCGCGAGACCAATCATTTATCTAAGTTCGAATGCCTATAAAATCAAAACTACTAGGTATTTTTGACTACAACGAAAACTAGTGTATTTGTATACATACAGGCTTTACTGTGACAAAATTTAAAGCAATTTGGCATACCTAGTAACATTCTCCTGAGTGGAAGAACCAAATAATTATAACTATACTTAATTTGAATTAACCTTGTAACTTATCTACTTCATTACCTAGCTTATATGTCTGCTGTCTAGCTGGCTACGTCATATAATCCAGTTTTTTTTTTAATTTCAATTCATTTTTCCGGCCCAAAATTTCCGGCTCTATTTATGCAAAAAAGGTAATTTTTTACTGTTACTTACCTGGTTCTTCCACTCACGTCTTCAATTTAGATTGTATTTACAAAGTATCCGTATATTTACAGCGTCAAGGCTGCGGCTGGCGCAACCCCAACGGCGTGGGCTTCCTCACGACGGGCGACAAGGATGGCGAGGCCAAGTTCGCCGAGTTCCCCTGGATGGTTGCCGTGCTCAAGTGAGACTGCCTTTCGTTGTCTTCTTTATTTCTTTTTCTTCTATTTCTGTATATTTATTACTCTATGGTACGGTGTAGACTACTTATGTATATGATATGTACCAGCCCCCTATACGAGTAAGGTTATCGCTTAATAATTGTGCAAAATATCATACAAAATAATTGTGACGATAAACAATGAATTTCATGTTCACGGTTCACCAAAGTTACACAAAAAAGAAGCAGGGACAGAGCAGACGTAAGAATCGTGATGCCGAAAATAATATGCTTGAAGACCCAGATATAGTAAGCAGCCGTGCGAGGCAGTCATTTGCCTGGCCCGACGCAACCAAGGATTTGCCTCAGTCTACAGGCATACGGCTATTTGTTAGTCAGGATTGGAGACTTCATATTACCCCAGTAGAGTCCGCCTGCATACATTATGCGGCTTACTACCGATTGAGGATTAAAGACATTAATTCCACATCCGTTCTATACAGCGCTTACATCCCCCATAGATTCCACCTGCATTACGCGTCTGCTTGCTTGGTAGATACTCACCGAATGAGAATTGGGATGATGACAAGGTCAAAGCTTAGCAAGTGACGTCTTAGTTTGTTGATATTGAGCATTTTAGGAAGGACTGTACTTTTGCCTGATTTGATTTTGAATTGTGATATCATAAAGAATTTTAATCATCAGAATAACATCTACCAGAGTCATTCTTTCTCCGATGTTTCTATTTTTGAGAGGTCTTTTAATTACCAATAAGAATAAAAAATAATCATCATGCCTATTAAGGACAGATCATACCCCTTCCAGTCTACCTGAACAGCGCTTCCACCCTCCATAGAGTCTGCCTGCATATCTAATGTAGCGATAACATCATTCCCAGGATCGAGCCGGTCAACGAGAACGACCCTAACGGTCAGCAGCTGAACGTCTACGTCGGCGGCGGTTCCCTCATCCACCCCAGTGTGGTTCTCACAGCAGCTCATTACGTTTCCGGTGACAAGACACTCAGGGTCCGAGCTGGCGAGTGGGACACGCAGACCACCAAGGAGATCTACCCCAACCAAGATCGGGAGGTGAAGGAAGTGGTGGTGCACAAGGACTTCAATAAGAGTGAGTTGTTTTTGGTGTATTTAAAAGTAGAAGCTTTACAGCATAAAATCAATGGAGAATATTTTGTACTCTTTTTCAATTTTGAGACAAATTAATTTTTCGATAAAATGAAAAATAAAATTATTAATGGCCTGTTTTACCACTTCCTGATAAGTGCCGCATAGGCCATGCACAACTTTTTTGACAGATTCTCCATACTTGATATTCTGTCAAGTTAAGTGGTGGATAGCCTATTCGTCACTTGTTGTTGTCAGTTCAGAAGAGAAATCAGATAAGTGTGGCGTCATATCACAGACACTGCATAAAAGTCGGAAGTCCACACTGAATTTCGTTTTGGGAGAAAAAGGCAGATAGCATACATTAATCACAAATATGTTATTAATTTTTCAAATCAGATTTTTTTAGTTATTCATAGTACTAACTACTAGTATTATAAATGCGAAAGTGTAACTGTCTTTCACTTGTTCTATTATATATTGTCTATCGACTAGTTTTATATATTTTCCAATTTAATTCAATTCAATTCAATTCAATATCTTTATTTGCACAAAACATGATAAATAGATGTAACAAGTTAGCGTAAAACAGTACAATATATCATATTATTTTACATAGAGTAAATATTTTTATCCGTATTTCAGACAACCTGTTCTACGACATAGCTTTACTCTTCCTCAAGTCGCCGATGGACTTGGCGCCCAACGTGGGCGTGGCGTGCCTGCCGCCGGCGCGCGAACGGGCGCCGCACGCCGCGCCCTGCCTCGCCTCCGGCTGGGGCAAGGACAAGTTCGGCAAGGAGGGCCGCTACCAGGTCATACTGAAGAAGGTGAGCTTTGATAAATGATAAATGCCCTAACGTCAAGAATTTTCCCATACAAAAAAAACAGTAACTCATTCAGTGCTGCTACATTTCCAGTGAGACTATTATCATTGTATAGTGCAGAACGAGTTCCAGCTTATATGCTCTTATTTCTAGGTGGAGGTGCCCGTGGTGGAGCGTCGTCAGTGCCAGGAGTCGCTGCGGCGGACGCGGTTGGGGCACTTCTTCGAGCTGCACTCCTCGTTCATGTGCGCCGGTGGGCAGCCCGGCAAGGACACGTGCAAGGGCGACGGCGGATCACCGCTCGTTTGCCCGATTGAGGTAAGACACAAACCATCCTTAGGAGCCCACCATTAATCACGTGATCTTTTTTTACAACTAAACTTAATACTATAAAGCCAGATTAGCGCGTTCAAACAAATAAACAAACAAACTCTTGTTTATTTGTTTGAACGCGCTAATCTCAGGAACTACTGGTCCTATTTTATTTTTTTTTCAGAGTTAGATAGCCCAATTTTCGAGGAACGCCATAGGCTATAATATAATATTATCACTCTAAGACCAATAGGAGCGAAGAAACAGATGAAAATGTGGAAAAAACCTAGAAAAGAGTAGACCTAGAAAAGAGTAGACCAGCGTAGCTAGCACGGGGTTTCCCAGTCGATTCTTCGGAAGAAAGTAATGGCAGTTTCTTTCCCATGTCTACATATCTTATTCCCGAGCATGGCACCACCCATCGACTTGAGTTTCAGTGGACAAAGACAAGAAACTCTTTCCATAGCAACCATTAAAGCAACGGCAATTATTTTTTTTTGACATTTAGTTTCTTGGTTCTTTTTTTTTAATTATGGCACCTCGGCTATAAAACCATGGCCAGTGTCGAGTAAATGGCGGCAAATTCAAAAAATCGACGTGTAGCAACCTTGTCTATAGCCAGAATTATAGTTTTGATCTACGAAATACGAATAATAAAAACTAAGGAACTTTATTATTCGTAGTTTGTAGATCAAAACTATAATTCCGGCTATAGACAGGGTTGCTATACATCGATTTTTTGAATTTGCCGTCATTTACTCGACACTGGCCATGGTTTTATAGCCAAGTGCCATAATAAAAATAAAAAAAGAATCAAGAAACTAAATGTCAAAAGCGGTTCGTCATGCTTGACTTATAGATTTTCAAAAGCGGAAGATATCGAGATACGAAAGAAACTTTTTCTCCAATGTTTTTCCGGTAAAACTGTCAAAATTTAGTTTCTTTCGTTTGTCTACGTGCTTGTGCTAGCTATGCAGAAAAGAAGGGACATATCGACTAAGAGCTGACGACCAAATCGGTCATGTAGCTTCAGCTGTATTAAAACTCCGTTAGCTACTTCCCTGAACAACCCTTTCTGATAATCTGCGTGCTGGCAGGCCGTGGGCGGTGGGTGTGGGAGTAGTGGGGTGGGGAAAAAAAAAAGAAAAATAAATGTGGGTTCAGCGACTTAAATTTTTTCCCCAGTTGCTCTGTACTTCCTGTGCACCTAAACAATTTTTCAAATCGATCGGGTGGTGGGAACGGATTGCCAGCGTTAGTTAAAAGTAGGAAAATTATTATTATTTCCATGTGGTATTTTTATTTCCTATTCTTATTCATTCTGATTCATAAGGGAAAAAGTCCATCTCTGGAGACATACAATACAGACAGACAGATGGACAGACGGACAGACGAACAGACATCGAAGTATTAGTAATAGGGAATATTATTTTCCTACTTTTAATTAACGCTGGCAACCTTTTTTGGGTGCACAAGAAGTACAGAAAAGGTGTTTGGAAAAAAAAATAAAGTTGCCGAACCTACATTTTTTTCTTTTTTTTTCCCCACCCCACTACTCCCACTCCCACCGCCCATGGCCTGCCATCACGCAGATTATGAGAAAGGGTTGTTCAGGGAAGTAGCTAACGGAGTTATAATACAGCTGAATAGGCTATTTTTTGCAGGAAAATTCCTAATTTACGCGAGTGAAGCCGCTCGGAACATCTAGTTGGTAATACAAAGTAGATAAGGTTTAGGACTACGTGATTTTTGGCAAGCGTACAGTGTTTTACAAGTTTTGCTTGACTTCTTGACATCATCGATTACTATTAATTATTTAATCGCTCGTGAATGTTCCAGTACCAGCAGGACCGCTACGTGCAGAATGGCATCGTGGCGTGGGGCATCGGGTGCGGCGAGGACGGCACTCCCGGAGTGTACGTTGACGTCGCCAACCTCCGCGACTGGATCGACGACAAGATCGCCGGACACGGATACGACCCCAAGGTCTATACCTACTAGTAGATGCCCTACCGTCTACACCTACTAGTAGATGCCCTACCGTATACACCTACTAGTAGATGACCTACCGTCTACACTTATGTACTAGGAGATGCCCTACCGTCTACATCTACTAGTATATGCCCTACCGTATACACCTACTAGTAGATGCCCTACCGTCTACACCTACTAGTAATGACCTACCGTCTACACCTAGTAGGAGATGTCCTACTGTAGACAGTAGTAGGTGTATACGGTAGGGCATCTACTTGTAGATGTAGACATCTACAAGTAGATGCCCTACCGTATACACCTACTACTAGATGCCCTACCGTCTACACCTACTAGTAGATGACCTACCGTATACACTTACTAGGAGATGCCCTACCGTCTACATCTACTAGTAGATGCCCTACCGTATACACCTACTAGTAGATGCCCTACCGTCTACACCTACTAGTAATGACCTACCGTCTACACCTAGTAGGAGATGTCCTACTGTAGACAGTAGTAGGTGTATACGGTAGGGCATCTACTTGTAGATGTAGACATCTACAAGTAGATACCCTACCGTATACACCTACTACTAGATGCCCTACCGACTACACCTACTAGTAGGTGCCCTACCGTATACACCTACTGGTAGATGCCCTACCGTCTACACCTACTAGTTGGGATCTTAATGTCTACTATAAACTACCAGCCATCCTAGGGCCTACTTGTATTAGTTTACTAGTCATACTCCACGACCCTGAAGTCTACACCTACTAGTAGATGCCCTACCGTCTACTAATATTCTACCAGCCATACTCACACTAGTAGTCACATAACTGATACATACATGATACTCCACGACCTACTACTCTCTACACCTACTAGGAGATGCCCTGCCGTCTACTAGTTGGCACCCTAAGACCTACTTTAAGTCTACCAGCTATACTTCATAACCCTAGGGCCTACTCCTACTAGTTTACCAGCCATACTCCTCGACCCTAAGGTCTACACCTACTAGTCGGTGTCCTAAGGTCTACTTTTAGTCTGCCACCCATACTCAAAGAGCCTTGGGGCTCCGCAAAGCCTTAGCAGCCGCTCCGCCAATAGTACAGTCAAGAATTAGATTTTTAGGCAAATGGAGGTTCTATGTAATTTGTAAACTTGACATAACCCGACCAAATTACGTAAGTCCGTCGTCATGAATCAATTTCTCTGATGGCACATCGGACATTAAGATCTTAAAACGGTTCAATATACAGATTTTTTAGGCTTAAAGTACTCTTTCTAAACTAAAATATACTTAGTTCCATGATTGATTTAGTCCAATTTGGGACCTATATATTTTAGCTGCAAATCTATAAAAGTGACTAGTCCATTTAAGATTTCAACTGTAAGTTAACATGAAAATGCACATTTACAATATATCCATGACAATTTATTTTTATTAAAACGTTTCTCTTAACCGAAAATACTCTTTGTATAAACTTTTGTATCTAAGAGAAGAAAATAAAATATGTATTTTTAAATGAATTGTTTTATTTTTTGGTCCTATAAGAAACTTTATGATTTATTAGAAATGTTAATGCCTGTATAATATATTCTGATACTTATTTAAATAGTATTTCTATCCTTGATAAAAAGTACCTAATCTAAATCCACCATCCAAAAATAATATAGGATAAGACATATTTTACTCTCTCATGGATGAAACCATAGGTTGTTAGTAGTGCCTCGTGTACTTAGAATACCTGCGAGTTTGTGTAGCTCTAAGTGTGACACCTGTCTGCCTAGCATACGCCAACGAGATATCTCACTCTACATGTTTTCTCGATGTTTGATGGTTTGTCTCTTCATCTCTATTGACCCAAGCATGACAAACATTTTTTCTCGCGTAGAACTATCATCGAAATAACACATTTTTATAGAGTTTTGTCGAGATAATGTCGAGATTTTGACATTATGAGACGAGTAGTTTTTAATTATCTCGAGAGTGAGATATCTCGTTGGCGTATGCTAGGCAGGCTGGTCAGGTACCAGGAAAGAAAGTTGACAAAAAATTTGTCTCACTTTACTTATTCTGTCGTAGCTAATATTTATACAGTGTGTAACAAAAATAAGTGATAATACTTTAGGGCGTATACGTGTTCCTTGTAGAGAGTTCACTGTGAAAGTAGCAGCTATGAAAGACGAAAAAAATTTTTCACTTTTGTATGGGCAAGGGCCCGAGCGTCACGAGTTTCCCCATACAAAAGTGAAAAAAAATTTTGGTCTTTCAGCTCTGCTACTTTCACAGTGAACTCTCTACAAGGAACACGTACACACCCTAAAGTATTATCACTTATTTTTGTTACACCCTGTATACATATAACTAGATGACGCCCGCAACTCCGTTGCACCAAAACTCGTTTATCACGCGGGAACCGTACATTTTTCTGGGATAAAAAGTATCATATGTCCTTTCTCGGGACTCAAAGTATCTACATGCCAAATTTCAGCAAAATCGCTACAGCGGTTTGGGCATGAAGAGGTAACAGACAGACAGACAGACACACTTTCGCATTTATAATATTAGTATGGATTTGTAGAATATTATTCGGAACTAGTATCATGTAGTGTAAGGGGGGTATTACATTATCATATATATTGGATCATTTGTATGATCATATATAGGATCCAATATATATGATCATTTGATCATATCTACATATTACATTATCATATTTCATTGATCCTATTTTACGTCATAATATGTGGTTTCAATAGCCAATGGAGAGCGCTAACGCTGACAGGTATTGACGTCAGGGTTACTAGATCTCAGAGAATTCGATTTGTCAAAAGACATCGTCATTTTTAATATGGCTTGTTTTTTGTTATTTCAGCAAGATTATCCAAGTATATAATTAGAAAAATAATTACATTACATTATTTGAAACATATTTACGAACAAGAAATTAAAAACGCTTTTTTATATTAAATAACTGGCAACACCTATTTCTATGACCGTATTGGATCCAATCTCTCAGCAAATGTCAAAAAACTATGATCAAGGAAGAAATGAATCATATGTTTAAATTACATTATCCAATATCATTGACTCAATGATCTCGGATCCAATATATATGATAATCTAATATCCCCCTTAGACACTTTTCAATGACCAACATTTTATCAGACGCTTTAAAAATAACTTTGTTGCTAATTTATTTCTAAAGGCGTTATTTTTATTTCATAAATTAATATAACACCTTAGAAAACAATATTGCCGTCTGTCTGTCTGTCTATATACCGGCTTTTTTTGTCAGATACCTCTACGTGTGACACCTGGACCACAAACACGCAGGTATTCTAAGTACACGAGGCACTACTAAGAACCTATGGTTGCATCCATCAGAGAGTAAGTTATCTTGCTTTCGTAACGTTTGGCAATTTTACTTACCGTATAGGCCTGGAGATACTGACACAAAATTCTTGGTCATTTGTTCCAGTATGGCGGTTTTACAGTGGTATAATTACGTAAAGGCAAAAAGGAAAATGATTGTCATAGCGCTCGCACTGGCAGCCCAAACGCGTGGGCGTTAATCGAACGTGTCGGATAAATAACGAGTGTCGAACGATTTGTTCCACAAAAATGCTTGCATTTTCAGATAGTCGAAAAAAAATAAGTAGGAAAGAAAGCGTAATGCCATACTTGTCGGGTTTCCAAGTTATGGTTATAAATTGGATGTGTGTGTGTGTGTGTGTGTGTGTGCGTGCGTGCGTGCGTGCGTGCGTGTGTAATTTTGGTTTTATCTTTTTCTTGAAAAGACGCCGCCACCCTGACACGTGACCGTTCGCGTCCCGGTGACGCGAACGGTGCACCGCGCGCCCCTATTCAGGGTGAAACTTCCGAAAAATGGCGTTCCAAACTTAAACGAGGCATGTGAAATACCTATCAAACAAAGTCGCGTAGTGGAAATATTGTCAGATTTCAATCAAACTAAATGGGCCACGGGGCGGCGCACTGTTCGTGGCACCGGAAGTCGGAACTCGGAACACGCGTCACGTGTCACGGTGGCGGCGTCGTATCGTGGCACGGTGACAATGCCGCGCCGTGTTTGATGGTGACGCGGTCTTAGGTTTTATAATAATATATTGTTTTTATTTTATTTATTCTCTTTTACATGTAACGCATTTCCTTAATGTGCAAATAAATAGTGTTATAATATAAAGATCATATTATATTAATATGATCTCCATATTTTAACACTATTTATTGTCTTCACTTAAATTGTCTTCAATTAAATCGTCATTTGTTTGTACATGAAATTAAAAACCAGCACAGTGCGTATCGGGTCACGCGCAATATTGGGCTCTGTAGTACCGCTAGTTTTTGATAATTTTTGTATCGTCAATGAATGTACATTTGTAACGTGTTTTTCACTATCAACAAAACCATCTCAGTTACGTTCAAAAGAATTTGAACGAAAAGTTTCTTTATACTTCTTCGAATACATTTTTTTAGTTGATCGACTATTACTCAATTACTTATTTATGAAGTTTTCTTAGCCGTGATAGTTTTCCTTTAAAGCCAGCACAATATCTCCTACGAATTGTTCCACATTTCCAGAAGCAACCTGAGCTAAACAGCTAAATCTGAACCTGAAACCTGAGCTAAAACAATTTGAGCTAGTGGAAGGGGGACACTGGACTCTAACGATTTTTTCCACTTTAAAACTTCATATTTCACAAGTGGATCCCTAAATCGGAAAATGATCTTTGAATACTCTGAATAATATTTTTTAAAAACGTACCCAACGACACCCCAGACGATAGGATGGACGCGGAAAAAAAATCACCCCCGCTTGATGTGTATGGGGAGGTACTATAAAAAAAATAAAGATTTTATATACCATTTTGTCGCCATCATTAAAATAATATGCATACATGCCGAATTACAGCTTTGTAGATCCTATAGTCTCTGAGAAAAACCGCGGACAGACAGACAGACAGACACACAGACGGACGGACAGACCGAAACTATAAGGGTTTCTTGTTGACTACGGAACCTTGATATGCTTTTTGTTTGTAGAAAAAAGTGATTTTTTGTTAAAAAATAAACACCTTTTTTTGGAGAAAAGTTTATTTTTTTAATAAACCTAATTGATTTTGAAACTGACACGGGTACTTCAGACTTTTCTGGGTCCCAGTGAACAAATCGAGACGCATCCCATAACTGTTGAAGGGTGGGGACGGGGTTCATACAAAATCCCCCATAGGCCTTTAATAATTCGATTGGTCCAATATTTTTTATACTTACTCTACTGATGAAGTATAAGAGTTTCGATTTTGTTTGGATGTTATTTTCCTCAATTTAAGATTATGAGATATTGAGAGCAAAAGCCGCGTACCTACCAAAGTTATCTTGAATGGGTTAACCGTGTTGTAAAACAAACAACATATTAATATTATTATTATAGGCTGTGATGATAAAACTATTAATACTTTTCCTTCCTCAAAAGCAATTGTTTGTTTAGTTTGAGATTTACACTACCAGCCATTTGTAGAGCATCATTGATTGGAATTATAGTGTCAATAATGCAGTAAGTGTATTGTGTATTGTGTTTTAATACATACTTAGTTCAAAATATATTACTTAAGTTTAGGTAATGGACTGATAGGGAAGATGCAGTTATTTTATTATGGCTTAAATTAAATTAATTTCATGTAAGAAAAATCACTAGTACTTATGTTAAAAAAATCGGCCAAGTGCGACTTGGACTCGCTTATGAAGGGTTCCGCAGCAGCAATAAGGTTTACGAAATTAAAAGGTTTTTGATTTATTTTTATATTTCAGTTGATTTAATGAAAGTTGAATTAAGGTTTACCATTTATGACGTAAGTATAAAAAAACTACTTGCTAGATCTAGTTCAAACCAATTTTCGTTGGTAGTTTTTTTAGTAACTTATCATGCTTTGAAGTTAGAGTGGGGGCGGGCACATTTTAGTAGGTACTTTGGAAGAGTCTCTCTATAGCTCTTATATTCTATAATATGTGCTCTTATAGTTTCGGAAAAAAGTGGTTGTGACATACGGACGGACAGACAGACATGACGAATCTATATAAGGGTTCCGTTTTTTGCCAGTAGGCTACGGGCATTAGGCATTTAAAAAACATTTAAATGCCTAATGCCCTACGAATAATAAAAACTAAGGAAAATTAACGCCGTCAAAAAACAATATGTTCTACAATTACTTAATTATACTTGTCAAAAATGTGTACCTAATAGTACGGGAGCCCTAGAATACTGTAAGTTAACTATCAAGCTAGTTTTTTGTGAGTGGCTTCATTTTGATAAGACGAACAACATTTTTATCAGAAATAGAAAGGATTTCATACTTTGACTTGATGGTCCTAAAATATGGATTGTTGTTTTTGTAGGACAATGTTACTCTTAAATTAAGTATATAACTATTAACCTATCAATATACAAAAATCTGATTGTTAGGGTTCCGTTTTAGGGTTCAGTGGTCAACCAAGGTTTGTCAACCCTATGATGTCCAACAAACAAAATTTTGTTTTAAAGGTACAAGATCCTGTGTGGTCTGTTATTCTGGCTGTTGGTATCGCTGGTACAAGCAGGCCCTCAATTCAGGTTGAACATTAACTTGTCGAAAGAATCTACAGGTAAGTTACCTACATTCCTTCTTACCTAAGGAAAATTTATGTACTTACTTATGGAAAAATCATAATTTTTGGTGTTTAAATATTTTGTAGTAAATTTTTGTGTAGGATCCTAGGTAATTACTATTTTACGCTGAAAACTAACTCAAACATGTTAAATATTTTCGTATGAGAAAATGATTTTGGTATTACGTATGTATGAGAATTTCATTGGCACCCGGCCCCTTAAGAGATGAAATGACCTTCGCGGTCCACACATTTTGAGAGATTGTTAAAATATTGATGCAAGCTCTTGACATTAAATTCTGGAGATTTTCATCAGTGAAGACAATAAGTCGAGACTGAAATTTATTTTTAACGAAGTTCATCTACGAAAATGCTTGGTCCGCACACAATGGGTCCGCGGTCCGCCATTTGGTGACCCCTTCCCTAGATCATAAAGTGGCATTTTATTTTAATTTTTGTCGGTCGCGATCGCTTGCCGGCTGCCGCGTTGTCCGTTGATCGTAACGGTAGAAGTCCAAAATAAATAGTAAGTATTTTTTCAGATACCCCGTGCCTAGTCGACGACGTCGTACAGGGGTCGTGTGTTATGTATTACAATTGCAAGAAAATTAACAGAAGCAAGAGGAGCTACTACTTTGGACAGTATGTTTGAAATTTACTATTAACTTGATTTTTTTAAAATATTTTATACCACCAGAAAATCTTCCAACTAAGGGCCAGGCCACAACACTGCGTTGCGGCGTCGCATCGGAAAAAAACTACACTGCTTTTAAAAGGTTGTTTTTGCGATACGACGCCGCAATTTTTTCAATTGTTCATATTTATCAGATTAATAACGATTCTGTCACAGCGGTTAAATCAGTACGTAGATATATGCGACGAGAAAATCTTGCGCGTGCGTCACCGCTCGCTTGTGAGTCCCTAACTCCATAGTGATCTGCCCCCCTAGAGGGGTACTTACAGTTCGATACCTACACGCGCGAGTGGGACAGGCCTGCTTATACAGCCTTTTTAACCGACTTCCAAAAAGGAGAAAGTTCGTCTGTTTACATTTTTTGTCTCTTTCATTGCACACACATAATAATATATCGAAAGACACAACTAGCGATGGGCCAATAGATTTCTTCCTTTTTGGTGGCCGGACTCCATATTGATTATTGAACCTTCCTCATAAATGAAACGAAAGTAAAAAATGTTGGTTTTATTTTCTTTATAAACGCTTGAGTTTAATTGTAATTAAAATATAATAACTAAGTACGTTTTGTTTTCCAGGCCAATACCCTGCAGCCATTACCTGGAGGTGTGCTGTCCGAAGGAGGATATAGTAGAAGATAATGATAATTCGATTGATAAATAAAAGAAAGGGCCTATATACTTAGGGCGTGCTTTACAATAGGCTTGATGACTATTTTTTTTATTGGTAATTGAAAGACCCTTAAAAAATAGAAACATCGCTGAAAGAATGACTCTGATAGCTTAAAAATTCACCAAGATATGACAATTCAAACATCTTATAAAATAGAGCTGCCCGAAACGCTCCATGCAAAGTGCTACGGAAGACTGACGTCATTCTTTCGTAGTTTGTATGCATCGGGAGAGAACTTTGTTCGATAGGTATATTAAATGCGTTTATGAAAGTGGTTTCATAACAAAAGTTGCTTTTAATTGCATAAGTTATCGATTGGTATACAAATATTAACACATTTAATTGAAAAAAAAAATCGACTTGATTATCTAACTTTGAAGGGGCATAACAAAAAAAAATAAAAATGCTATCGAGCTGTAATTTTGGGAACACTTATTTTTCACCAGGATTTCTTTATTTTACTAATAAAATTCGCTAATCTTTGACCTTGTCATCATCCCTATTGCCTAGTAATGTTTTTAATTTGTCTTCCCATTAATACCTTGAGCACACCTACCGAGTAAAGTGGCGACTGGCAAGGCAGTGCCCTCGGCCGAGCACATCCATACAAAACATACCGAGTGCTTGGCTGAGAGTACTGTCTCGCCTCTCTAGTCGGTTGGTGTTATCAAGGCATTAGAGCCTGTCCGACCTGGGGGGTGAGCGAATATCTTTTCTTTATCGCTTCTTTATACAGTGTGTAACAAAAATAAGTGATAATACTTTAGGGTGTGTACGTGTTCCTTGTAGAGAGTTCACTGTGAAAGTAGCAGCTCTGAAAGACGATTTTTTTCTGTAGAATCGCCGATCAAAATGTATGGAATTGACATAAGACGAGTCGAACGTCAACGTGATATTAACGAACGCTTATGTCAATTCCATAGATTTTAGTTGGCGATTCTATAACGAAGCGATAACGAAAAAGTTTTGGCTAAATGGCCTGACCACTGACCACCAAAGGTACCGTCATAGATAGAAATCAAACTCTGCGCCTTTCTTTTTGCTCTCGAACGGTACTATAAAGATTTACGTGGCCCAACAACAATGTGATTAATTATTATGAATAAAATTAGTTTTGAGATAAATCAAATATGTAGTTTTTACTGATTATCCTTTCCATTTTAGCCGTGCGGTCTTACTGTTTTTGCGCGGCATACCTAAACCTACGTTTAGGTATGCCGCGGAAAAACCTAACTACCTTTTGTTAAAAAATACATAAATTATGTAAGTATTAAGTATTAATTTTTTTAACAAAATTAAATTTTGCATTATGTAACATAATGCAAACTTTTGTGGTTTCAAACTGACTATTTAAACCATTAATTCCCAAAGTGGTCCAGGTGGACCCCCAGGGGTCCACGGGAGCCCGACAGGGGTTTACGCTTGCGTGGAAAAAAAATGGGGGTCCACAAGTCGTTAACGGGACCCCCGTTAACGACTTGTGGACCCCCATTTTTTTAATAAAATCGTCGTCGTGGTCGTAAAATCGTGTCTATATCGTGGATTGTGGAAACGTGCCACTTTGCTGATTCAAGCGATGTCATAGACGTGCTATTAAATAATATTTTTCTTTGTAAACCTGACGCGTATATTTATTATTTAAAAATGTAATGGCCATAAATCATAACCACTATAATAATTTTGTGATCATTGACGTGCTCAAAATTTTATGTCGCGTGCCATTGGTTGGCCATCCTTGGAATAGGCGGATAATTTGTTAAGAAGCACAACGACTGTTACTTAATATAATGCCAAGTTTTATTGTGCGGGGGGGGGGGGGGGGGGGGATGGGGTTGATGACACTACGATGAGTATTTCTTCCGTTTGGTCTAATGGGCATATTTTCCATACAAAAGTTTAAAAAGTTACTCTTTCAGTTCGTAAGTTCATAAGGGCCGAGTTGAGACCCTACCATGACCTCCATTATACAATGTATAATGGAGGTCAGTGGACCCTACACACCTTAAAGTACTATTATCACATGGTTTTGTTACCCTCTGTATAATATAAAAAAAGAGTGACTTTGTGCTTTAAACCGTCCCAATACACATTTTTTTAGATTCTTATCTATACATATAAATAAAATTGGAGTGTCTGTTTGTAATATTGAAAGAACCGTTTTTTACTACATGCATATGTAGTAAAAAACGGTTGTATGTTTTTGAATTTTATTGTTGAATGTATATGTCGCAGCCGACTGGTTTAAATAGCCGTTCAATCAAACAGCTAGCCCTTTGACTGAACAACGCCATTCAATCACACGGCTATACGTCGTTTAGCCGACTTGTTGACTACAACGTTCAACACTACAGCTAGACGACGCTTAGCCAACTGGTTAAATGGCAAATTATCTAGGGCGACCATTAGCTTAATATGTAATTTACGAGAATAGGAAAATTTTTTGTATTTTACTCAAAGATTATTCTCGGATTAAGTTTAAGGGGTGACCAAAGTTTAATGCAATAAGTAAAAATAAAAAATTTTGAGGCGTTTTTTGTGACGGTCACTGTGACTGTGCTGCTGCCGCAGCACAGTCACAGTTCTAACCTAACCTACTTTTGGACTTTCTGGATTGTGTTTGTTTTTGTTTTGACGGGGGGCTGTGCCCCCTGAACCCCCCTTTCGGGGGGGGGCAACGTCCATCCATTTCATAATCTCGTAATTTCTCTTCGAATATTTGTTGAAATTTTGATTCACTAGTATGTGCATCCACAATTTTTGTCTCTTTAATAACACTTGTAACTTTTATTAACTACTTTATTTCCGAAAAACAACCACAAACACCAACAAACACCTGCTAGTTGACGTCATATTGTAAATAAAACGCACCTAGCGCCGCAGCGGTGCGCGCTGAACTACTTCAATTAGACGGCGGCTTTTGAATCAGCTGTAGTGTTGAACGTTTTGAGCGACTAAAATATTCAATATAAAAGCTAGACGTGTGATTGAATGGCGTTGTTCAGTCAAAGGGCTAGCTGTTTGATTGAACGGCTATTTAAGCCAGTCGGCTGCGACATATATACGCTACATACACCAAAACAACATTTTTTTACAATTTTTGTTTGTATGTCTGTCTGTCTGTTTGTTCCGGCTAATCTCTGAAACGGCTGGAGCTATTTTGCCGGGTCTTTTTTTGGTAGATAGCTGATGTAGTAAGATGTAACTTAGGCTACTTTTTAACCGACTTCCAAAAAGGAGGAGGTTATATTTTAATTTTTTCATATTTGTTAGCGGACTATCCATCTTTGTTATTATACTATGTTGACGCGGACGAAGTCGCGGGCAACATTTATTAAAATTCAATAGATACATTTCAATTAAGAACATATCTTTTAACATTGTAGTCGCAAAAATAAAAACATAATATATTTTATGCATCTCTATAAATTAATTAGTTACTACTTACGAATAAACTAAGGCCCAATTTTGGCCCAAACGACTGTTATAACTTATAGTTAATGCTCGAATTAGTATCACGTTAACCCTTCTTTTTTTATATGAATAAAAGACAAGCTGTAAACACTAACAGACATTGGTGAAATTGGGCCTTAGTTTTATATGAATAAAAAAGTATGTTTCTTTTATAATATTTAATTTTTTAAATGCGCGCGTTGTGATCGTACGTGTTGAGGTCGAGTCCGCGGCCGGCCATCTTGTCGTCGATCCACGGCCGCAGCTTGACGACATCAACATAGACGCCGGGCACGCCGTCGCCGCCGCAGCCGATGCCCCACGCCACGATGCCGGACTGGTAGTAGCGGTTCTTCTCGCCCTAAAACACGAATAGTCTTCGATGAGAGGCTTGCCACTCGGGCGCGGGCGGTTGGCAGCTTACGTCAGCGTTAACAACAATTTCCACAGGAATATATCCTATCGGCTTCAGCCCTGTTGGGCAGGGAAGTGGGCAGCGCGAGGATGTAAATAGTCATCGCGCTGCCACTCGTCATGCCGCTGCCACTGCCCGACGCGGCAAGTACATACGTTATAGAGGGCTGAGTGTAAACGATATCTCGTGTCGTTACGTTTTAGGGGCTTATCGCGGTAGGCGAACGGCGTCGGGGCGGGCATGCAGCGAATTCGTCACCGACGCTCAGCGGGAAGTTTTGGGCTTTGTACTGAGTTTTTTTCGGACGTCCTTGGTGCGCAATCCTGCAAAACGTGTCCGCGATATATTCGCTGCATGCACGCTCCGCCCTAAAGCCTCTTGCCAATATATAAAAATCTTAGAGACCGTCATCCAAATCCCAAATTCAGACAGTAAAACACCATGTCTTCTAAGTTTTAACCCACCTCAATGGGACAAACAAGCGGTGATCCACCGTCGCCCCTGCAAGTGTCGCGGCCGGGCTCGCCGCCAGCACACATGAAGGTAGAATGCAGCTCGAACGCCGAACCCAGACGCGTGTTGCGAAGCTGGCTGCGGCAGGTCCGCTTGCTCACTACCGGAACTTCAACCTGGAGAGAGAGAGAAGAGTAGAGAACTCATGTCACCTCAGTTCTCCCGTGACAACGATGGAAAGGAGCTTTTATAAAGAGTTATAGGTACCTATATAGTAGCTAATGTATCTAGTTCAGTTTGGCAAAAATGTATATAATGAAAACCTATGGAAATATGACGTTTCGCGAACTGGACCATAAAAATGTTCTAACAGAGAATTACCTTCTTCAATATAATCGCGTTTTGGCCCTCCTCGCCGAACCTGGTCTTGCCCCAGCCGGTGGCGAAGCACCGCGTGTCGTCGGGCGTGTCGGACTCCGGCGGCGGCAGGCACGCCACCCCCACGTTGGGCGCCAGCTCCATGGGCGTTGTGAAGAATAGCAGAGCGATATTGTAGTACAGGGTTTCTGGAAGTATTTGGTCCCGATAGTTATTTTACCAGAAAGCCTTGTGAAATACAGCGCTTTTTATAGCCATTCAAGTTTTAAAGCTCATAAATCGTGTGACGTGTCATAATACAATGCGTAATTGTGTCTGTCTGTTTCATTTTCACGGATTAGGCGTGAAAATTTAAAATTGGATATGGAGATATTTGAGTATGTGAACAAGGCAAAAGCGTTTCCACTAGATATGTGTTCCGAGGAATGTGTTTTTAAGATCCAATAGAATCGCTGCGCTGAGCGAGGTTGGTGGTGGTTCTCAAAAACACATTCCTCGCTGCATCTCTGGTTGAATTTGGAAACGCAGCCCGGACGAATTTGCGGGCAACATCTAGATTCTAGAATAACTCAGTGTCTCGTTGCATGTCTATCCGTACACTGTCCCCTAGACCTGTGTTCGCTTGCATTCTGATAGATTATCATTCGAGTAATATCGGTATTATCAAAACCACAACTAAGTTTTCTTTAAGACAAAGTTAATCCATATAATATTATGGTTGCTTCTTACGTTTGATGAAGTCCTTATGCACGACGACGCTGGCGACGTCTCTCTCCTGGTGCGGATAGATCTCTCTTGTGGTGACGGTATCCCACTCTCCCGCGCGCACCTTCAGGTCTCTCTCCCCGGACACTAGGTGGGCTGCGGTGAGCACGGCGTTCGGATGGATGAGAGATCCGCCACCGAGGTAGGTCTCTTTCGGTAGTTTCCTGAAAATACGTGTCAATAACAATAAATGATATGAACAGTTCTCATGGAGCCTTTTGATTCCTTGAAACACGCCTCAATTTCAATATCTAACTTGGCAGTTAGGTACTAAGCTCTTTTCTGTTTTACGAGTCAAGATACTAAAATACAGTGGCAGCCTCAGGGGTCGATCCGATTCCGATGGTACCAAATTGTGGCACTCACTGGACTAAAAGTAACAGCTGCCCTTAGAGGAGTAGAAGACCGAATAAAATGGAAGAACTTAACTACCGAAGTAGAGGAGAACTTTTCCAGGCGCGACCTTTTGTAATAAAGAAAACGACAAAGAAGAAGAGATAAATTGATGAGCTTACTTCATGACGGCGACCATCCAGGGGAACTCGGCGAAGCCGGCCTCGCCGTCCACCGACTGCACGCGGATGCTGATGCCGTTGGGGTTCCTCCAGCCGCAACCTTTTCTCTGCAACAAGTTGTAAGGCGGAAATGAAAAAACTGTGGATACAAATTCATCTAGATAACAAATAGGTTAGATTAGGCCCTATTATTACCCAACCGCTCACGTGTTTAATATTTCACATAACGAAGTTATTCCAATACAGCGCATCGACGATGGACAAACGGTCCAACGGAATCTTATCTATATCTATACTTATAATAAAATCGTAGAGGTAAATTTTTTGTACATTTTAAATAAACTTGAAAAAACGAGCATAGTAGAAGAGTAATAGAACACATTTTAACTGTTTTTGAAATTTTTGTTTCTCTGTCTGTCTGTTTGTCGGTTTGTCTGTTTGTCTGTTTGTACAGGCTAATCTCTGAATCCGCTGTACCGATTTCAATGAAATTTGGCATGATGATACCTTACATCCCTGGTCAACATCTTAGATACTTTTTTTGAACCGACTTTCAAAAAAGGAGGAGTGAATGTTTACTTTGCTGTTTGTGGTCAGATTTTCAAAATTCTTTTTTTGTTATATAAATTTTGTTACTTTATTGTAAACGTGGTATCAAATTCGGGCAATTTGATACCATGTTTACAATAAAATCGGCCAAGTGCGAGTCGGACTCGCGCACGAAGGGATCCGTACCGTTATAGAGAAAAAATAGGCTGAAAGTTGTGTTTTTGTATGGGAGCCCCCCTTAAATTTTATTTATATTCTAATTTTATTATTAATTATTAAAGTACACATATAATTAAAGAGTCTGTGAAAATTTCAACTGCCTACCTGATGTCATTATTGATATCGAGCAAAAAAGGCCAAAAAAATCATGTTTGTTGTATGGGAGCCCCCCTTAAATATTGATTTTATTTTGTTTTCAGTATTTGTTGTTATAGCGGCAACAGATATACACAATCTGTAAAAAATTCAGAACTCTAGCTATAATGGTTCTTGAGATTCAGCCTGGAGACAGACAGACGGACAGACAACGAAGTCTTAGTAATAGGGTCCCGGCTGTTTTTACCCTTTGGGTACGGAACCCTAAAAACTCCTCGAAATTGTGGTTTAATAATTGTAGATTATGAATCTGAGAATAAGAGGTAGGTTAAGGAGGGATAGAGATGCCTACGTCACATGTTCCTTTCCCCTGTCCTGTGGCCCCCATCCCCTGTCCACGCCAAGCGGTCTTCGAAGAAAGGATTTTTCAAAACGATAAGTATCTGAGGTTCAAGTTTCCTGGGTCTTTGATGTAAATTTAAAATTTCGTGTGTAATATAGATCCAAATAAAATAGTCGTAGATGGGTGTTCAATTTTCTAAATCTCGATTTTAATAACATACATTCACGCGGACGAAGTTGCGGGCAACAGCTAGTCTATAATATAAAAATGAGTCGCTGAATGTGTTGCTAAGCGCAAAACTAGAGAACGGCTGAACGGATTGGGCTAATTTTAGTTTAAAAATATTCGTAGAAGTCCAGGGAAGGTTTTTAAGTGACACGAAGTTCACCGGGACAACTAGTATTATATAAAATTCTCGTGTCACAATGTTCGTTCCCGTACTCCTCCGAAACGGCTTGACCGATTCTCATGAAATTTTGTGAGCATATTAGAGTAGGTCTGAGAATCGGCCAACATCTATTTTTCATACCAAAAATTATTTATATGGCAAAACAACGTTTGCCGGGACAGCTAGTACTCATATAAAATAATATCATTTAGGACTAGCCCCTTTCCCAAATCCCACTATTATATGAAGATTCAATATCAGCGAGATATCAAGTAGATACGGTTAAAGTTTTCAATACACATGAGAAAAATGTAAAACATCTAGTTATTTTTAAAAAAGGTCTACCTGTGGTGGTTCCGGCACTGGAACATTGTCTGGACTCACTTCCGGCGCCTTACAACATTTCTCCAGGCTGGACAAGCACGAGTCTTTCAATCTAGAAGCAGGAATTATACGTTTGACACTACAAGACAGATTCTGTGTACCATTCATGTTTAACGCGGGAATAATGTTTAAAAGTGATAGAGTGGATATGAGGTTTAGCGACTGGTAATAATGGGCATTAGTGTTTAGGTGCAATTGGTAAAAATAGGTTTTAAGTGTTTGGGTGTGGTTGGTAAAAGAGGGCATAAGTGTTAAAGTGCGGTTGGTAAAAGTACGGGTTGGGAAAAAAGGAGCATTAGTAGATGTTAGGGCTGGGACACAAAAACACGGCACGACGTGGTACGGTAAGGTGAAAATGGACATTAATATCTAGGTACTATACCGCATATCGATGAGGTTTTCACCGTCGACGTTAATGACGTCGTTGTTCTTGCACTGGTAGTACAGAACACAGAACCCCTCCTCGTTCTTGTCGGTCGTGCACGGTAGTGACGGTACAGTTTCGTTCGCTGTAAGGGTCGTAATGTTCAATAACATCATAAAGGTCGCAGAGCACGAAGAAATTCGTATATCGACTCTACTTTCTTCTTTTACTTTAACGAGTAGGCAGACAAAGAGAATATAATCACTACTGTAGGGTCTGTATGTAGGTTTATATTGATATCGTAACGTTTTTAGCAACAAGTTCGTCTGCGAGAGTTTGCCTAACAGGCATAGAGCCCATTGTCAACAATCAACATGCATTCGATTTAAATTCGATTCGAGGTTGTCAACATTTTTGACTTCAAGTTGCTATCGCAACTCTAATTTTTACGCTGAAGGTTAATCTATTTTGATATGAATATGAAGATACTAATTCCCGTAATAATTAGTACCTACCTGGATGACCGAGCTTTGCTCGGCATAGCAAACACTCATTGACTTCGTGTTACTTAATAACGCCATCTGCTGGAATAGCTTTAGCTGTTGTTGTGTCCACAGATTACTAGTATATATTTATAGAGTTGTGTCGTAAAGCAATTAGTTGCTCACAAAATAGTTTTATTATTCGCCAATAGATGTCAGGAACAGTCATATTTTTCAGTTTATCGATTATCGATAAAACACGAATAAAAAGACATTTTCTAAAAATGATTCCTAGCTAGATCGATTTATCGCCCCCGAAACCCCCTATATACTAAATTTCATGAAAATCGTTGGAGCCGATTCCGAGATTCCAATTACCTATATAAACAAGGAATTCTTGTATATAAACAAGGAGCAATTCTTGTATATATACAAGAATTGCTCGTTTAAAGATATAAGATAACTACGTAGAAGAGATTAGAGGGTCACTTTTTTTTTCCAATAACAAAATATGATAAACCTTACCCTTTCCCGGCGTAAGATCTAAATCTGACCCAAGACGGGGCGACGGCGACTGTAGAGTCGCCAGCGCCAGCGACAGAAAAACCACACCACGCAGCATCTACAAGAAATACAACAGAAAGATGAGTAAATAGTTCCCAGCTTAACTTTAGCTGGCACCTCAAACAGCATAAAAGGTATTCAAATGTACTAAAATAAGTAAAAGGAAAGATTATTTGACGAATTTGATGAAGTTCGACAGAGTATGATATAAATAAATAAACCTCGATTGATCAGTGACTACGAGAAAATTCCCATACACTTTTCAAAGGCACATTTGTTCAGACACTGAAATACACTAACATATACAAAAACTGGGCAGTTCTGGAGATATTACATACATACGCGTCGAATTGATAACCTTCTTTTTTTGAAGTCGGTTAATAAGAGTATCCATCTTAACCTTGACAACTTGTTCTAAGATAAAAAGTAACAATTTAAGTTTTTATCTTTGTTATAACTTGCTGTTGCAGCGGTTATCGATTATATTATTATTATAACCGGCCAGAGCGGTTCTTTAAGTTGTTTTAAACAAATATACCTACATAAGTTAAAAATAATATGGATTTTTGTTTAGTAAATAGTAGCGGATAGTAGTAGATACCTAATATTCAAACTGTTATCAAGAGTCAACTTATAGTCAAGTACAAGTTTTATGCAGTAATTTTTCAACTTAATTTTTCATTAAAAAGTCAAAACCACGAAGATATTAAAATTATGAGATGGAACCTAAGTTACAGGTACTTTTGATCTAGTGCAGTGATTCCAAACCTGTGGTCCGCGGACCAACTGTGTTATCTATGGACCATACATAATACTAACTTTTTGCTGTTTATTTTATGAATGGGGTCCGTGAAAACTGCTTGCTAGGAGTCCGTGGCTGAATAAGGCTGGGAAACACTGATCTAGTGCTTACTATTATTGAAAAAGCTCCAAGTTATTTTTAAAACACGTCTCACCTTGTGTCGATCCGAAACACGTCTGTAGCTAGCTTGACATTGCGCGGGAAGTCCATACATTTTCCTCATAATTAGAACCTGTGGTTTACCCGAAGATGCACTTAATGGTTGATTTATTACATATTTGTATTGATTTAATATTACATCTAATATGCTAATGCATGATATATAAAAATGAATATTCAATTTTGTTAGTCTAGCTTAAACTCGAGAACGGCTGAACTCAGTTGGCTTATTTTAGTCTTGAAATATTCGTTAATGTCCTGCTGGTAGCTAGGTTTGTTCGGCGAATAAATATAAAATAATTGGCTAAGTACGAGTCGGACACGTGCGCGAATGGTTCCGTACCATTATAGAGCAAAATCAGGCCAAAAATTGTGTTTTTTGTATGGGAGCCCCCCATTTTTTATTTTATTTTAATTAATATTAAAGTACACATATAACTAAGAACTTTGAAAAAAAAACAAGCAGGTACCTGTTGCCATTATTGATAATAAAGCAAAAAAATCACGTTTGTTGTATGGGAGCCCCCCTTAAATATTAATTTTATTTTGTTTTTAGTATTTGTTGTTATAGCGGCAATAGATATACTTACATAATCTGTGAAAATTTCAACTCTCTAGCTATCTTGAGTTGCAGCCTGGAGATAGACAGACAGACAGACGGACAGACAACGAGGTCTTAGTAATAGGGTCTTCTTTTTACCCTTCGGGTACGGAACCCTACAAAAACACCAGTTTACTACCGCGTAAGTGTAAAAGATGATAACACATAAATTTATATAAAACCTAAATTTTACCCTATGCTGTGATATTTAGCTAGTAATCTGTAATCGTTAATGTAGCTGTTATACAAGTACTATCGAGGAAGTTGATTCCTATGCAATTGACAGACCAACGTTATTTGGTCGAATATGTCAATTCAATGTTAATTGTGATCTGTCAGCTGGGTTTGACATGACGCAACTACGTACTTAGGTCCCCGATTTGCATAGGAATTAACTTCTCTGATAGTACATAAGCAGCAATGCACTTTCTTCCATTTGCTATTTTATTTGTACAGGAGTTAATATTTTAATGTAATTAACATTTAACATTTAACACTGGATGAGTGCATGACTGCACAGTGCACACATCGGAGACAATGAAATTCAATATTATAAGGAACGAAAACGTATATAACTGCCCACACCGGTTTTGGTAATGGTGGCCGGTTTCATTGAATCCAGGCCAGTTACGCAGGAGTAATTTTATAGTGCTCAAGTGTGTGCGCAGTACACAAGAGCACTCTCTATTCATTTCACTCTCATAAGTCATAACCCAGTGGAACTGACGCGGGACGACCGACACGACTGGCGAGAGATCAGGCGCAGGACCGACTATTTACATGCCCATCCGACCAAAGAATTCTATTTTAAATAGTAGTTTTTGCATCCGACGCATCTTACTTGTCAGGCAATCAGGTGATCAGCCTTTTCCTAACCAAACTTGGAAATAACATGTTTCCAACGCGGGTATTAAAATTTCGAACCCACGACTTCCGACTTCCGACCTCTGTGGTTGAATCCGAAGCATTAAAAACATGTTAAGTACGAGCTTTTGCCCGCAGCTTTGCTCGCGTTAAGAAGGATTATTATATACAAACTTTCATCCCCTATTTTAACCCCTTGGAGTTGGAATTGATCAAAATCCCTGCATGCCAAATTTCAGCCCGATCCGTCCAGTGGTTTGGGCTGTGCGTTGATAGATCACTATGTCAATCAGTCAGTCAGGACTCACCCTTGAGTTTATATATATATATATATATATATATATATATATATATATATATATATATATATATAAATATATATATATATATATATATATATATATATATATATATATATATATATATATATATATATATATATATATATATATATATATATATATATATATATATATATATATATATATATATATATATATATATATATATATATATATATATATATATATATATATATAAAATAACTGTATCAATAATAATAATATTATATATACTTAATAACAGATATTTGGTATCTATATATATTTATATTTATACAGGGTGTAACAAAAACAAGTGATAATAATTTAGGGTGTGTATGTTTTCCCTGTAGAGAGTTCTCTGTGAAAGTAGCAGCGCTGAAATACCAAAAAAAAATTTTTCACTTTTGTATGGGGAAACTCGTGACGCTCGGACCCTTGCCCATACAAAAGTGAAAAAAAAATTTTGGTCTTTCAGCGCTACTACTACACCCTGTATATATATATATATATATATATATATATATATATATATATATATATATATATATGTATATATACATATATATACTTATATATATATATAGATACCAAATATCTGTTATTAAGTATATATGGGTTTTGCGTTGTTTATTATAATAGTTTTAAGATAAACATAATATTATTATTATTCATACTGTAGTGGTAGTCTTCTAAGTTCTATAATATTATACTTATTACTAACATAAATAACGCCCGCAACTTTTTTGCTTTTGTCCTTTCCCCTCTTATGTATCATTCTTATTATAGCCGAAAGCGTAAGAGGTAACAGACACAGTTTCGCATTTATATTATTACTAAGGATTGTATCAATATGGTGAGTCATTTTGTCTTATTCCCTATCTTTATGCAAACGAGCTATATGTTGGGCGGCCATATTTGTTTACTTAGCCGACCTCGTTTCGACCTTGTGGAACAAGTTAGCCGTGAATCCTACAATTATCTGTACAAGTCGATACAAACAAAATTTGAGCTGCTATATTGTGAGGGCAAATATATTTTATTTTTGTACAGCGCATCACCCGTTTTTTACAACTCTTTTAAATTTATTGGAGGCCAATGATATTGTATGAAAAACATCATTGTTGGAGGCATATTTTTTTATTTTATTTACTTATTTAAACATTTATTGCACACAAGACACTGTTTACATAAAAAAATTACATAGAAAGACGACACAAAGGAACTGCTTATTTGTAAAGAAATTTCTTACAGCAGCCCTGCGGAGAGAGATGTGTTATAATATCAGATAGAGCGTAAAAGTACACAAAACTAATAACAATAATAATAATAAAACATATATTATGTATTATATTAACCAAAATAAATAATAGTACAATATTAATAATTATAAATAATAATAATAAATACTATACAATATGTCTATAATACATAATTACTTACTATAATATGTATATTTAATAACGTTACTTAAATGGATTGAGATTCTTGAAGATAATGCTCTTTCAAGCGTTTCTTGAACACACTGATGGTAGACCTATCACGAACAGTGTGGGGAAGCGAGTTCCACAATCTGACTGCATGAACTGTGAAGGAGTACGAGTAAAAGTTGGAACGATGGGAAGGGAGTGAAAGATTCGAAGAGTGAAAGGAATGGTCGGGAAAAATTGAACCGTTCAACAAGGTAGGAGGGGGAAAGGGGATTATACAGGATATTATACAATAGACAAAGGATATGGGAATTGCGACGGAGACGGATAGGAAGCCACTTAAGTTTTGACCTATGAGCTGATATGTGGTCAAACTTTTAACTTTTTTAAAAAACATAAAGCGTATGCAAAGGTTTTGCAAACGCTCTAATTTTGTTAAAAGCTCTTCGGTCAGGTCTAAGTAGCAGGAATCGGCATAATCAAGGATTGGAAAAATGAGAGTTTGGACAAGTAAAATTTTGGTTTGTGTAGGTAAAAAGTTTTGTAGGTTCCTCATCATGTGCAGCGAGTGGTGTACTTTCCTGCTAACTTCGTTAACCTGAGGCTTCCAACAGAGGTTGCTGTCCAAAATTAAACCTAAATTTCTTGCCGTTTCTGTATACTCAATAATGATACCGTCATATACGATATTCGGCACATGACGTAATCGCTGGGTCATATATCGGCTAGGTCATGTATAGGCCTATTATAATGGCCTGTGACTTGTTGACTCTGACTTTTTGGCATATTGTAAAAAATTACAAGTCATAGTACTAGCTTTTTTCACCAATTTTTAGCCATAAGTTTTCACCAACTCCTGTCTTTAAAAAAATGTCCTATATAACATGTTATCCATAGGACCTAAGATAGGTTAGATAGGCATAGGTTGTTGTTTTATTTGTGTTTGGGACCTAAAATTGTGCTACACAACATAATATTTTATTGACTCCTCAGCACCGAGAAGGGTTTTTCTTAGATAAGTTATTTCTTAGGTCCTGGCTTACTAGTCACCGAGACAACATGGCGAGGCAGCGTTAAGTCGCTACCAACAAAATGTAGAGGTAAGTACCTTTTTTATATGGGGAAATGGCATGCCCGGCGGATTGGGGATCTTGGCCGGGATTACCGGGGTATGTTATGACATACCCCGGTGTGGGTGTGACACCCACACGAGGGGAGCTCACAACTCACATAATATGTTATGTGAGTTGTGAGCTCCCCTCGTGTGGGTGTCACACCCACACCAGGGGAGCTCACAACTCACACGCACACAGCACCTATGGTGCTCCACGGCAGAGTGGGGGTATGAAAGACACTACCGCAACTACCTAGAGAGCAACTCTTGATTTATGTATGGGCAGTGTAGGCCATGGCCTATAGGCGGCAGCGTCCTATGGCGTCCTAGGGGGGGCGGCAGCGTCCTAGGATGGTGACAGAGTTAAAGTGGCCTATACTCATAAAAAATAATAAATCTGGCCCTACTAGAGAGTAGAGATGCCTAGCTAGAGTCGAACTCTACGGTACATTGTCTACAACGTGCACTTTATGATGTTAATTATTATTGTTGTCTAATGGAAGAACACTATACAGTGTACACATATTGTGTATAATAATTAGAATCAATTGTTTTTCCGATGTTGATGTTATGATTATAATACGATTTGATTATTTACTCGTATTATTACTAGCGACGAGTTAATAATCAAAACAATATAACTATTTTACAAGGACAATTCGTTAGTACTTAGTAGTTAGGTAGTAGATACTTTATAAAGGACTTCACATAGGTACTTAGGACTCGATTATAGGTCATCGATCTCACAGGACCAGTGACGGATTAAGATTACTTGATGCCCTAAAAACTTAGTACTTAATTATTTTCTAGAAACTTTTTTAGCTAAGGTTTTTGGTGAAGACTAAGTGGTGAGACGTGATGCCCTAAGGACAGATGTTTTTTGTCCTTCTTCTGGTGACGTGATGCCCTAGGCAATTGCTTAATTTGATTAAGTGAAGGACACTTCAGAAAAGTCCATTAATACCTAGATTTCTGAATTCTGATATTCTTAAATCTTATGTTAACAAGAACCGAGTCCTGTTTAAATTATAATATTATTGTAATGGTTAGCACGTACTTAATGTTTTGCATTTCTCGACATTTACATGTGACAGAATAGTACTTAATCCTATCCTACTAATATTATAAAGGCGAAAGTTTGTTTGGATGTATAGATGTATGGATGTGTGGATGTGTGGATCTATGGATGTTTGTTACTCTTTCACGCAAAAACTACTGAACGGATTTTAATGAAACTTTACAATAATATAGCTTATACATCAGAATAACACATAGGCTACAATTTTAACCGACTTTCAAAATGGGGGAGGTGTTATGTTCGTTTTCTTATGTTCAACGATTACTCCGCCGTTTGTTAACCGATTTTCAAAATTTTTCTTTTGGTATACCTATAGGGTATCATCCCAATTTGGTATTATATTCACAAAAGTGGTGATGAAGGATCCATAAGTAATCGAGGGACCTCCTCAAAATTTATAGGGAAACATGTGGTGACTTCGGTTTCGTGAAAAGTATTCTAAGCATATTATGCTACCAACAAGTAAGATTTTGCACCGAGGTATACCTGGTATACCGTGGTTCGGAAGGTGCTGAGAGAACTCCTGATTCTTTATAGATACAAGTTTGGGAGTTTCGGCATTGTTTTAAGAACGGAAAGCTTAAGCTACTATGCAAATTACATTCATCATCATCATCACTACCATATTATACCATGCATCGTCCCATGATTATGGCCTGTTATTGGTACTTTTCATAGTCTTTTAGATCGAGACTCGAGTTTGTCAAGCGATAATTAAAAAAATCTATACTTATAATATTATAAACCTGAAGAGTATGTTTGCTTGAACGCGCTTATCTCAGGAACTACAGATCCGATTTAAAAACTTATTTCTAATTTCAGTGTTACATAGCTCATTTATCGAGTAAGGCTATAGGCTATATTATTATCACGCTACGACTAATACGACCGAAGAAACTCAGGAAAATGTGGGAAAACGGGGGAAATATTAGAAAGGGTTTACCTCACGAACTACTGGAGCAATTTTTATGGCAATATTTGGCACTTATATAGAGTAGACCACGTGAAGAGAGTATAACTATTTTTCATGGGAAAATGTACGGTTTCTGTAAAATTCCTAATTTACGCGGGCGAAGCCGCGCGGGACATCTAGTACTTTAATATAGGCAGAGTAGACAGAATAATTATGTCTATTGTGATATAGGTAAGTAAGTGCTTTATCAATTGTTATTTTACATATTGATTATTAAAACTTCATAAACTCATGTATACTTTAATAATCAACGAATATAGCATGTCGAAATTCTCAGCGTAGGTACTTATTTGTTTTCGTAACTTAATACGATAATAACTAAACAAACAAGAATTCAAAGTGCATTGTAATGATACTAATTTAAAGTGACCGTGCGCGTGAGTGTTAACTACGTTAACAAGTTTGTTTATATTTTAGTCGGACTGCTCCCAGCCAGTGTATGTCATTGGTGTTTGCATGTTTTATTTTACTGTGGGTTGATGCCCGCTACAAGTCGTACGTGCAATTTTTTTGTCTGTGGTTGTTGTGGTTATATTTACCAGTGAAGTAAACAGGTATAATTTTTATAATTATTCTAGATTCATCCATGCAATATGTATGTAGGTTTTTCTGTGCTTACTCGATATCTTGAATGTAGGTATAACTTTAGGGTTATGACTTAATATGTGTTTTATTTACTAACTTATTTACTTTCTATGGCGTTAGTGTTATTTTCAAACACAGTTAATAAATATTAAACTTAAATGAATTATTATTTATGACAACAACTTTAACTTGTTAAGTATTTATGATGATTAAAATTTAGTCTGTTTACAATTCTCTCGATGTAGCGGTAAAATCGATAAAAAGTGAAAGTGAAATATATTTTCATAAATTATGTAGTTGGTTAGTTATCCTATTGAGAATTTGCTCGATAAACATTGCGAACGTGATTAGTTTAGAAAACACTTCCATTTTAAGTGCTAAGCCAGGGCTTATTATCATAATATTACTTATATTAAACCCTGTTAATTTAGCAATCATTAAGTAAAATATCGAAGATTAAAGACTGGAGTAAAAAGCAGTAACTAAGTAGGCACCAATATTTTAATTTTTAGCTTGTACAGTTACCAATTTCTCATTTATTATCACGGTTTATTATGTGCTTGACTATATTGACACGTAAGTGCAATGCACAAGCGTTACCGTAAAAAAACTTATTTACAACCAGACCCATTATTACTTAAGGAAAAATGATATTAATAACATATTATTTTGTGCCAACTTCTCAGTAGTAAATACGCAGTAAGGATGTCTCTACAGACTACAGTTACACTAATCACTTCTAAACCTTTAAGATAAAACCCGAACAAATGTTTTTAGGGTTCCGTTCCCAAAGGGTAATAACGTAATAGACATTGTGTCATTGTGTATGTTGTCCTTGTTGAGTCTGTCCTTATAGTCTGTCTTCAGGTTCTGTCTCAAGAACCGCTATAGCTAGACTGCTGAATTTTTCACAGATTATGTATAGCAGCTATTGCTGGCTGCTATAACAACAAAATAAATGAAATATTTAAGGGGGGCTCCATACAAGAAACTTGATTTTTTTGCTATTTTATGCTCTGTAATTAAACGTTTGATGAAATGTTTTCAAAATACTCAGTTATATATTTACATTACATTATTAATAATAATATTATAATTTTAAAAAATTAAGGGGGCTTCCATACATACAATACAATTTTTGGCCTACTTTTGCTTTAATATTTAACTGTACGGCAGTACGGACTACGGAACCATTCGTGTGCGAGTCCGACTCGCATTTGGCCAATTTTTACTATATGGACATTGGACATATCGAGTATACCAAAAAGGCCTATTCCAAGTAGAATTCTTGCTGACTACGAACGTAAAATTTACTATGCGATGGTTTAAGAGGAGTCCACACCGCCCTTTTTTCCATACAAACGTTGTCCCCTGTTTCCTCCCTGGATAATGCTAGTAGAGTTATAATTTTTTGCCTGAATATCTACGGCCACTAATACAATGTCCCTATGTTTTCTTTTTTTCATAATTTAATTATTAAATAAGATATGAACGTTCAAAAACCCAAAAGAAGGCCAGATTTTCCGCTGTGTTCAAACATCCAGAAAACAGATTTGGCTAGATTTTCCAAAAAAAAGTAAAACATAGGAACACAGTTCAAGCCTTTCTTTAATCTTTAATGAAAAAAGTATTTAAATCGGTTAAGGAATGGAGAAGGAATCAGGGGACAACGAATCATTGATTTTCTGCAGTTGTCTCTATCGCGTTCTGCGGTATAGGCTTGAGGTAAGGGAGACAGCTATATAGATAGTACACGTACTTTTTTTTTCATTTTTCTAGCCCCTGGTGTATCCTCTTAACTACTAAGTATATGCAATAATTTTTGTAACTTTAATTTTCTTTACTAAAATTAAGATGTACTTACCTTAAAATACCTTAAATGGTGCGAAAAACCCACAGACGACCTTTATTGTATTTATAAATATTTAAATCATCTGAAGACTGAAGCTAGCTTAAGACTTTATTATTTGGACCGAAACCCGACTGTACATTATAAGAAGCGGTTGCTTAGCCTGTGAAGTTACATACCTTCACTACCTTAAACATACATATACTCGAATAATTACTTCCTGTTGACTGTAGGTTCTTAACTGCATAAATATTTCCGGTACGGTTAAGAGGATTCCACACCGCCATTTTTTCCATACAAACGTTGTCCCCTGTTTCCTCCCTGGATAATGCTAGTAGAGTTATAATTTTTTTCCTGAATATCTACGGCCACTAATACAATGTCCCTATGTTTTCTTTTTTTTTCATAATTTAATTATTAAATAAGATATGAACGTTCAAAAACCCAAAAAAATGGCCAGATTTTCCACTGTGTTCAAACGTCCAGAAAACAGATTTGGATAGATTATACAAAAAAAGCAAAACATAGGAACACAGCTCAAGCCTTTTTTTAATCTTTAATGAAAAAAGTACTTAAATCGGTTAAGTTTTGGAGAAGGAATCAGGGGACAACGAATCGTTGATTTTCTGGATTTTCTGCAGTTGTCTCTATCGCGTTCTGCGGTATAGGCTTGAGGTAAGGGAGACAGCTATAGATATTACACGTACTTTTTTTTCATTTCTCTAGCCGCTGTGGTATCCTCTTAAAGGAAATAAAATGCTGCTTTGCTCCTGTGCTCAATACTAAATGATAGAATACGAGAAATGCTAAGAGAATATTATAATGCTTATCTTATATCTTTAAACGAGCAATTCTTGTATATATGTATATACTATATTATATATAATTGGAGTCTCGGAATCGGCTCCAACGATTTTCATGAAATTTAGTATATAGGGTTTCGGGGGCGATAAATCGATCTAGTTAGGAATCGTTTTTTTAGAAAATGTAATTTTATTCGTGTCTTATCGAATACCGAGCAAAGCTCTGTCAAATAGCTAGTATTTATTTATACACTTACATTCTAATATATTAGCTATATAAATGCGAAAGTGTGTCTGTCTGTCTCTAAACCGATTTTGGTGAAATTTAGTATGGTGATACTTTGAGTCTTGCGAAAGGAAATAGGATACTTTTATCCGGGAAATTTGTACGTTTTCCGTGCGACAAACGAATTTTAACGCAACGTAGCGGCTGTCATCTAGCTATTGATAAAACTGTGACCTTTGAAAAACAATGAGTGGGCTCATTACTTGCATTGTAGCCTTGTACGAATTAGGCACTGGGGCCAGCGTTTTTGTTGAGTACTTGTAGAGTTCCAATGGAACTATTATCACAGTCTACAACTTCTACTAATATATATGTGGCTTAAATGCTCAACGTTTAATGCTTTAACTACAGCAACGTTTAGCACAACAAAGCACTATCAAACAAACCTTTTCATTATTAATGAGTGTAGACCAGTTGTAGTAGTAACTTGTGGTTGAAGAGTGTTGACTGTAGAGAGTTTCTACACTCATAAACTGTACTTAGCTACTAGCACTAACTGCGTGGTAAGACAAACATACAAATAAATAAGTTTGATTTGATTAAATATCGACACTAATATTATAAATGCGAAAGTGTTTCACGATACAGTTAATCAATAGTACACTTCTGCTTTGTACGCCCCTGAGCGCACTATCTTTGTAAGTTTTGAGTCTTGACTGATTAGGGACTGAAAGTCATCCTCTTTGGGACTGAATCACTGACCTCCATTATACAAGTACGCTGGACTGATGATATCCTTTGAAATGACAGCTATTTTTTGTGCCTATTTGAAGCGGAATCAGCGACAGCAACAGATTTAGTTCTCTTCCCTCGCATTGGGGGCGCTGATTCCGCTTCAAATAGGCACAAAGAGCAGGTGAATATCATAAGTCCAACGTACTTGTATAATGGAAGTCAGTGTCTTTGGGACTGAATACTAGTCTGACAACAAAAAGTGTAGATAAAAAAAAATACCTGTCAGTTTTGAAATAGCTTCGAAACAAACTGGTACGGAATTCATAGAAAAATATTAAAAAAAAAACTCATAAAACAATATTACTTTTTGATCTCATTTAAAATTATTGTTAAACGTTTCAAAACCTACCTAACGCCTTTTACATGCTGTCTATTCACATTCCACCCGACTTCAAAAGCTTAACATAAAGAACCCTGCTTTTTTCAGAGCCGTAAGAAGTTTCTTCGGATCCCTCAAGATAATATTATGAGTATACTGAGGCGAAGTGTGTGCCTCTCGCAATACGTGGTGTCGACCAGGATCAAGAGTATCGGATCGCACGTAGGATGCCCGTCCTCTAGCCACCAGTACCTGCCCTCGGCGTACCCAGCTTTATCCTCCAAAACCGAGCAAGTCGAAAAAGTAGAAAAAGGTATGTATTTTTAAGAACCAGCAGGACGATTGCCGTTCGTTCGAATTCGGAAACTTTACCGTGCGGTCATTGGTCAATGCCTAGCACCGCGAGCGTTTATTGGATATCGTGTGATGAAGTTTCCGAATTCGAGATTGCGCATTGTGATTCGGCGGTATCCAATCACGAAAATCTTTTGATCTCTAAGCCCTAAGAATATGCTGAAGCTGATGGGAGAAATTAAAGATAGTAGGAGGAGTAGAAAGTTCATTGACAGTGATAAACTGACCATTAAGCATTAACTATCCTAGTATTTGGCGAGTGCTTTTTTTTATAAAATAGGGGGGCAAACGAGCAAAAGGTTAACATCATGGAAAGCAACTACCGTCGCCCATGGACACTCGCAACATCAGAAGAGCTGCAGGTGCGTTGCCGGCCTTGTATTCACCAGCTTAATTTTTTTCCCAGAACCAGAATCCCGGGTGCGTTTCCCGGAGGTATGGCGCGACCGGTTCAGCGCCGCCATCCAGCTCACCTCCACGCCTGAAGCCCGCAGCCTCACCTGCCTCTAACATGTACATAATATACATACACGGTGCTCACAGCTCTGTTTTATTCGACACCAAAATCCCCGCTGTTCCTGAATTGCAGCACACGTCATAATACCTATACGTGTAAGGGCCGAAACACATAACCGCGTTGCGGCACCACAACACCAAATTTGGCGGAATGGGGATTGTCCATTTTTTTTTTATTTTGCTCATTACAAAAACATTTCGAGGAATAAGGTCAGTGATCGTTTTTCTGTGTATAAACGAAAAAAATACCTTAGTTACTTATATTTTTGAACAAATATGTTTAACCTTTGTTTGACCTTCAATGACGTTAAATTAGCAATAAATTCGACCAACATTACGTTTCGAACTTTTGGTAAGCTTCTCGTATCAGCTTTCATATAATGAGAACTTGCATTTGACGAACCAGCCATTATAAATAAGATTGAAAGGAAAAAACATACTGCAAAGGTCAATTATTGGCCGCCGATGATGACGTCAGAGCGAATCTTTAAAAATTTATTGAGAAAAAACTAGCCAATGAATTTCAAAATTATTTAATTTATATTCTTAAAATACCCTATTTTATCGAAAAAAATATAAAAAGTACATGTGATTTTTTTTGGACAATGCCCATTCAGTTTTTTTACGAATTTTGAATTTTTTGGCCGCCGATTTTTGCGGTGCGGTGCCGCAACGCGGTATTGTGTTTTGGCCTAAAGGCCAAAGGGTTGTATTGTGTTTTGGCCTAAGAGCCAAAGGGTTGTCTCTTGTACGCGCGATCCTTAGATCGATAGACAACGAAAGTGAAGTGTTCCGCGCGGGAACCGTACATATTTTCGCAACAAAAACTATCCCATGTCCTTCCCCGGCTTTCAAAGTGTTTCTAAACCAAGTTTTATCAAATTCGAATGCAGAAGTAACTGATACAACGCTTACGGACACTTGTAAAAGGGAGGTCACAACTTTGTTCTCTAGCTTTAATAATAATAATAATAATAATAATAATAATAATTTATTTCAGATTATTCATCCATAGGTGTTAGTAACAATTTATTCTTAACCTATTGTTAGTAAAATTACATATCTTTAACTACATATTAACAACAGTGAATCGTAATCCACCTATGTAGAAGACGAGAGTCCCATCTGTCGGTGAAAACTCTTAGGATGCCGTTGGAGGAGGATCGCAAGCGCGCCAGCATTGAGGCACAGCGTTTGCGCATTATGGCCGCGAACCCGTCCACGCGCGCCTCGGCGAACATTCCTGACGCGCTGCATCTCCACGGCAACCCCAACAGCATCCTAAGAGTATTGTTGTACTGGACGCGCAGGTCGTTGTACGCCCGCTGGGAAAAATTAGTCCACAGGCTACACGTGTAGAATGACTGGCAGAAAGATTTAAAGAGCGTGATTTTAACTGCTTCAGTACAGCGAGCGAATCTACGAGCCAGCATATTGCAACGGACGGCCAACGACCGGCGCTCCCTATCAATGTCGACATTGTCTTTCATGTTTTCTGTGACCCAGTGACCCAAATATTTGAACTTCTGAACCCGGACTAGGGGAGATCCCGAGAGAGAGAGATCAGCCATATGCTTATACCCCTCAAAACCGGATTTGAAGACGATCCACTCACTCTTCGTGGTATTATATTTGAGCCCATGGGCCGCAGCATAGCTTTCACATATTTTAAGAAGCTGTCTCATCGCGCTGACTGACGGACTCAGCAGAACCATATCATCTGCGTAGCTGACATTGTTGACACTAACACCATCTATGTGGCAACCTGTTTTGGCTTTATTCAGCTCACTTATAAGCTTATTGATATACAGGTTGAACAGGCGAGGTGAGCTAAGTCCACCCTGTCTCACGCCACAATCTAACCCAAACGAGTCAGAGTATGAGCCAGCCCATTTAACTGTGTTCGATTGTTTACTGTACCAACATTTTAACAGTGAGATAATATCATCTGGGACGGATGTATCGTGAGCTAACTTATGCCAGAGCAAATTATAATTAACTAAGTCGAACGCCTTTGATAAATCCAGAAAACAGGCTATTATAGGCGTTTTACGATCTGTATAATACTGAACAGTCTGTTTGAGACACAAAATTGCACTTTCCGTAGACAAATTTGGTCTGAAACCAAACTGACCATCTTCAAGTACAATGTGTTTAGCTAAGATTGTATCAACCAGACTGTCCAGTATTTTTGCGATAACAGTCGCCAAGGAGATTGGCCTGTAATTAGAAATATCAGAGGCATCCGCAGTTTTATTTTTGATAATTGGCACTACAATAGTCTTAGTAAGCTCCGCAGGTAAGTAACTGTGACTTATGCATAGGTTAAAAAACATTGACAGCACCCGTGGTAGGTGGCCACCAGCGTACTTAAGATGTTCAATACTGAGGCCATCGTGACCGGGGGACTTGCCCCTAGTCATGTTCTGTATTACTTTTGCAATTTGTTTACCAGAAAATCTAACGGGGCGCCCCCCCCTCACGATAGCCTCTGTACAAAAACAGTTTGTATCGGCAGTTACAATCGAAGTCGATTTTATTTTAAAATGTTCCAAAAAAGCATTAGCTATTTCCGTAGGAGCAGACACGCCCGCGACGCTCACCGGAATGCCAGGTCTATGATTTAAATTATTTGTTAATTTCCAGAATTTTGAGAATTGTTTTGTTTCATGAGATTTGGCTATCATATCCATTTTAATTTGAACCTGATTGTTTTGGCAATATTTTAATTTCGATTTAAAATTACGACGAGATAGGCACATGTCCCTGTAAATGTCACCAGAAGTAGGTTTATTATGTTGCAACCATATTTGATAGCAAAGCCTGGCCTCGCGGTGAGCCTCGCGAACGTGTCTGTTCCAGCCAATAACATAGTTACGTCGCCTTTTCACAGAATGCGAGATTTCGGCGCCTCTCTTTAGAATATAAATTAAATCATTGTACATATTATCTAATAACACGTAGTGTTCATGGTTCGTACAGATATTGTCAGCACAGTTACAAAATTCCTTTGGAAAATCTATGTCCTTTAATTTTTCGTTACAAAATTTAGAATAGCTATTTTTTTGATTCAAATCTCTTTCTCCCCAAATAATACTACTACATTTATTATTTGAATTTATTATTTTAGGTTTAATTAAGTTTATATTACAATTTATTAACAGAGGCACATGATCCGACGCGTAAACGCCGTATAAAATGCATGCATTATTGACTAAATGTTTAGCAGAGTTTGTAACTATACAATGGTCTAACCAACGTAGGGATCCGTTGGCTACGCTAACAAAAGTATGTGAGTCCGACGACAACAACTCTGTATCAATGCACGACCATGACTCATCGGAACAGGTGTTAAGCAACTCACGTGAAAATCTGGTTCCAGGGTGTGCGTTAAAATCTCCCAAGATAAAAACCGATTCCACTTGATGGTTTTCAATTATGGAAATAATTTCACAGAGGCAGTTTGTGAATTCAGGAAGATTCTCACTGCAATCCGTGGGCATATACACACAAATCAATAACAAAGATCGATTATCCTGTTCCACTTTAATACACACTAAGCGATCACTAATACATTGAACTACCGACACAGAAGCAAACAACGATTTTCTCCACAGGAGCGCTACACCCCCGTATGGTCTTCCAATGAGGATTCCGTTTGAGGTATCCACTGCTGATTTCCCTGTGTACGCGAAGTCATTGTGGATGGTTCCCAGGTATGATACGTCGTGGGGCAGGAGCCAGGTTTCCTGCAGGGCGAGCACGTCCACTTGGTCACACAGGCGACGAACACAGTCAGCTGATCGCATAATATTCTTACAATTGAATGTACAAAGCTTAACATTTGATCTTGTGTTTCTATCCATTATTTATTTTCGGGTGGCCTATTCTCGTTCGGAGTATGTACATCCAGCTGACGTTTTTTAAAATAAATAAAACGTCTAAAAGTAACGCCCTCCGGCCATAAATTATCGTCTAAAAATTTACTAATTTTTAACTTTGACACATACAATTTGAAAGCATTGTACGGACGCTCCTTCATCATATTAATTTTTTGTAAGCTAACTGTTTCACCGGTCATTTTGGTTACATATTCACAGATGTCATTTTCAGTAGTTTCTTTGTTCACGTTTGAGATGAACAAAGGAATTTTAATATCTGACGCCTTAAACTTTTCAGATATATCAGAACACGCCTTCCCTGATTTGCTTTCAAACCGTTTCTTTATTTTTTTCTTTTGTACCAGCGACCAACCGTCTTCAGTATCGTTTTTAGGCCCATTGTTTACAATCTGAGCCAAAGTAGGTTTATTCTGAGATACGGGCAATTTTTGCGGCGAAGACTTATTATCAGTGACATTTGTAGCAGTCATATTCGAGTTAGTTAGCGCGACAAGGACGGGGTTACTACAGCTCCCTGGGTCCAAATGCGTGCGTACGGGAGAGGTATACTGTGACGACTCCTCCACTGTCACGTCGTGTACGCCGCCATGATCAGCTGATTGTACCGGCTGTAGGCCGACCGGCCCGCTATCAAAGCCGTACCCTCCACCTCGGATTTTATTCACATTTGAATGAAAAAACGGATTTATGATTTCTTCACTAACATTTTTTAGATGTTCTTTCGTAACGTAATTGTTTTTAATATCCGAAGTCACCGATTGCAGCGTCGCGATTTCTGATTGTAACACCAAAATGTCTTTTAACAGCTTCGTAACGTCGACATGATCGAAGGTAACTGGCGGTAGCTTATGAAGCTCATAGGCCACGAACAGGGGCAATTGATCGGGATCTATTGTTTTAAACACTGTAATTATGTCCTCGAGATCCTTCTGCTTTCTGTCCTTGCGACGGGAAATGCATTTCTTGCTAGTTTTGGTCGAAGTGAATAAAAGTGTTTTTGCCTCACTTATATCCTCTTCAGAGAATGCCGACACGCAAATCCGAATAATACTTTCATTATCCATCACATCTTGTCTATTTCGTATAAACGACAAAACTTCCGAAATAACTACGTTACAATTAGCACACGCACACTTATTCACAGACATTATACTTCAATACGGTCCGCTCGTTAGCGCGCGCGCGCATCGACTGAACCCCCTAACCTTCTATATTCAGAGCCTCCGGCATGATTCTAGTTTCTTACGCTGGCTCCTCTCGCCGGGTTAGTTCCCGAACCGGTGGTGGGCACCAGTAGTAAGAATACATATTTTGTAAAAAAATATTCTGAATAAAGTTTAAGAGCCTGTTTCACCACTTCCTGATTAGTGCTGGATAGGCTTTCCACAACTTTTTTTACAGATGGAGTATGGAGTAGGTATCTGTCAGATAAGTTGTCGATAGCCTATCCGGCACTTTATCAAGAAGTGGTGAAACAAGCCCTAAGGCTGCGTTTCCATTGAAGCGGAGCGGAGCGGTGCGGAGCTTAGCGGTGCCGAATTGACCAATCACCATGCTCGAAATCTTCGCAGTCATTCCGCTGCAATAGCACGATTGGTCTATTCGGGCACCGCTAAGCTCCGCTCCGCTTCAGTGGAAACGCAGCCTTAGTTTTAAATCCATACTAATATTATAAATGCGAAAGTATCTCTGTCTGTCTGTCTGTCTGTCTGTCTGTCTGTCTGTCTTGCTTTCACGCCAAAACTACTGAACCGATTGCAATGAAATTTTGTATACAGTTATTCTAGAGTCTGAGAAAGGACATAGGCTACATTTTGATGTGGGAAAATATCTTATTTCCATGAAAATTTCGATGAAAATGAATTCGCATTGCGCGTGGCCAGCGCTCATCCCGGGGGTCCTGGGTTCGAGTCCCGCAGGCGGAACAAAAAGTTTTCAATTTTCCTGGGTCTTGGATGTGTATTAAAATAAAATTTCAAAAATCTTAAACATATTTTATGTATAATATTATAAAAAATCCAGAAATATATCGATGGAATGAACATTTTAGTTCTAATACGATTTAACAGATGGCGTTTTATTTTTTACTTTATTGTAACATAGAACTAATCATACTTATTAGTTAGTATGTTTTTGTTTATAGTTTTTAATACGTTAGAATATGATGTTTAATCCATACTAATATTATAAATGCGAAAGTATTTCTGTCTGTCTGTCTGTATGTCTGTCTGTCTGTCTGTCTGTCTTGCTTTCACGCCAAAACTACTGAACCGATTGCAATGAAATTTTGTATACAGTTATTCTAGAGTCTGAGAAAGGACATAGGCTACATTTTGATGTGGGAAAATATCTTATTTCCATGAAAATTTCGATGAAAATGAATTCGCATTGCGCGTGGCCAGCGCTCATCCCGGGGGTCCTGGGTTCGAGTCCCGCAGGCGGAACAAAAAGTTTTAAATTTTCCTGGGTCTTGGATGTGTATTAAAATAAAATTTCAAAAATCTTAAACATATTTTATGTATAATATTATAAAAAATCCAGAAATATATCGATGGAATGAACATTTTAGTTCTAATACGATTCAACAGATGGCGTTTTAATTTTTACTTTATTGTAACATAGAACTAATCATACTTATTAGTTAGTATGTTTTTGTTTATAGTTTTTAATACGTTAGAATATTATCTATATCTATACTAATATTATAAATGCGAAAGTATCTCTGTCTGTCTGTCTCGCTTTCACGCCAAAACTACTGAACCGATAGTAATGAAATTTTGTACACAGATAGTCTAAAGCCTGAGAAAGGACATAGGCTACTTTTTAACTGGAAAAAGGGGTTGTAAGGGGGTGAAAATGCGTAAATTTGGTCAAATTAACTTAGTTCCAAAAACTTTAAACAGATGGCGCCAAGAGTCCCCTAGATCGCGCTATTGCTTGCTCATACGTATTTCTATAAGAGGTGGTACCATATTGAGCTAGATTTTTCGATTCTTTCGATTGTTATACACGTTATTAACTAATAACTCACCTACCAACTTAGACATCAAATTCAAAAACAACAGCGCCAAAACTACTGAACCGATTGTAATGAAATTTTGTACACAGATAGTCTAAAGCTTGAGAAAGGACATAGGCTACTTTTTAACTGGAAAAAGGGGTTGTAAGGGGGTGAAAATGCGTAAATTTGGTTAAATTAACTTAGTTCCAAAAAACTCAAAACAGATGGCGCCAAGAGTCCCCTAGATCGCGCTATTGCTTGCTCATGCGTATTTCTATAAGAGGTGGTACCATGTTGAGGTAGGTTTTACGATTCTTTCGATTGTTATACACGTTAATATTAACTAACTAGCTGTTGCCCGCGACTTCGTCCGCGTGGACTTTAGTTTATAGCGCGCGGTGTCAACAAAATTTGTGTCAAATTTAAAAACTTTTTAAAACCCTGGTAAGTGGTACCCCTCTTAGGGCCGCGTTACACCGGAATGGCAGCGCTGAAAGTGCTCGCCTCGCCGCTGCCATTCCGGTGTAGCGCGGCCCTTAATTAATCAAAATACCCAAAAACAGCTGTGCAGTGTGCACATAATCTATACTAATATTATAAATGCGAAAGTATCTTTGTCTGTCTGTCTGTCTGTCAGTCTCGCTTTCACGCCAAACGCCAAAAGTATCTCTGTCTGTCTGTCTGTCTGTCAGTCTCGCTTTCACGCCAAACGCCAAAACTACCGAACCGATGGTAATGAAATTTTGTATACAGATAGTCTAAAGCCTGAGAAAGGACATAGGCTACTTTTTTTACTGGAAAAAAGGGTTGTAAGGGGGTGAAAATGCGTAAATTTGTTCAAATTAAGTTAGTTCCAACAATTCATAATAGATGGCGCCGTGCGTCTTCTACATCGCGCTGACGCTTGCTCAAAAGTCTTCCTATAAGACGTGGTATCATCTTACATTTAAGTTTCGATTTTTTTCGATTGTTATATCTATTCTACGGTATTAAATAACTCAGTACTTTATCTGTGCAGTGACGTAACCTTAAATCTATCAATGATAAATAGTTTATGGGTAAAGTTGTGTAATCGGAGGGCTAAATAAGCTTTAAAATTTGGCATAAAATATAAAGTTTAATATAAAAAAATGAAATACTTATTGTGTGCACACTGCACAGCTGTATTGATTTAAGGGGTACCAGGGTTTTTTCATAAAAGCTTTTGACACCAATTTTGTTGACATCGCGCGCTATAAAGTACTATAAACTGAAGTCCACGCGGACGAAGTCGCGGGCAACAGCTAGTATGATATAATATTTACGCTAGTCAGCTTAGGCTCATATTTTATTGGAGCATGGCATGGCATGGGAGACCATGCTACCAGATCTCTGTTAACAAGACAATCCCAAAATTAGCTAAGAGTGTACTCAGTAGTAGATTACCGTTGCCAATCCGAAAAAGTGGCATTAACTGTATGACGGACCTTACAAATTGGCATTGAGAAATTCAGAAACAACAAAAAATATAACTAAATTCTGAGTATTTATTCATTCTGCTGACTTCAATAATCGAACTGGGTATTCGGTAGCCCTTCGGCGACCATCTGATCCTTCACCCACTGGTACACTTGGGGGATGTCCACGTACACTCCAGGCACGTCCTTCTCGCCGCAGCCCACGCCGTAAGCCACCATGCCGTACACCGCATACCTGGTTGACTTCCGAGACGGATCCTGGAAAAAACGAAAAGGTAGTCAAAATTAATAATATTTAAATAAACCGTTATGCTAAGTACTCACATATGGTTTTGCTCGATAGTTTTACTCCAAATCGAAGGAAATGACATATTTGACATATTTAATTCCATCGAGCCGGCTCGAAGCGAGCGTTCGAGCTGTCAGTTTTGGCGGTCCACACGGTGGTTATTGCTCGATTTGGAGTTAAACTATCGAGCCAAACCGTATGTCAGTACTAAGCATTACCGTTATCACGAAAACTCATGTTATTTGCATACAAACTACTACGCAAGAAGTAGTGAAACCTACCGGCAGAGGACAGACAAGCGGTGACCCTCCGTCACCGACACACGTGTCCACGCCCTCCTCGCCGCCGGCGCAGGTCAGCGAGTTGTGCAGGGTGTACGTGGAGCCGAGCTTCGTGTTTTTCAGGTTGATCTCGCACTGCTTGTCACGGACTAGCTTTAGGAGAATCTGAAAACAACATACGTATTGTATTGTTAATGAATTCTGATCGAAAAAGAACACATTCTTGTGTTTGTGACTTTATAATATCATGTTAAGATACAACTAGGACCACTTGCGCCAGACTGAGCCATTGCTATTCATAATTATTCAAGACGTGAGTCATGAGTGGATGAATAGGGTAAGTAACATGAAAAAACTTCCCTGTTATGAAGTAGATAAATCACAAGTTAATTATTAAAATAATTAGGGCAAAATGAGTTATTGTCCGTATGTTGCGAAATGTTACTTGTTCGATTGTTCCACTCACGTCTTCAATTATTTAGTCAGAGCGCCAGGCAGGGGCGGATCTTGAATTTGTGGGGCCCTGGGCTAATACTGCTTACCTAATTACTCAACTAATTGCTATTTTGACAAGAAACTGTTTTCTGTAGTGATGTAGGTATATTCTATGCTAATAATATTATAAAGCGGAAGAGTTTGTTATTTAGTTTGTTTGTTTGAACGCGCTAATCTCTGGAACTAATGGTCCGATTTAAAAAAATCTTTCAGTGTTAGATAGCCCATTTATCGAGGAAGGCTATAGGCTATACTTTATCACGCTATCGCTAAGACTAATAGGAGCGAAGAAATAGAGGAAAATGTGGAAAAAAAACGGGAGGAAATATATTTGAAAGGGCTTATTTGAACGCGCTAATCTCAGGAACTACTGGTTTGATTTGAAAAATTATTTCAGTGTTAGATAGTCCATTTATCGAAAAAGGCTATGGGCTATATTTTATCACGCTACGACTAATAGGAGCGAAGAAATAGAGGAAAATGTTGAAAAAAACGGGAGGAAATTAAATAATTTTATAATAAGCCCTTTCAAATAATTTCCTCCCGTTTTTTCAACATTTTCCTTTTGAAAAGGCTTATTTGAACGCGCTAATCTCAGGAACTACTGGTCAGATTTGAAAAATTCTCAAAAAAAAAATTTCACGAACTACTGGAGGAATTTTTCTGTTATTTGGCACAGATAAGAACGGACCAGTAGTTCTTGAGATTAGCGCGTTCAAATAAGCCCTGTCAAATAATTTCTCCCCATTTTTTCCACATTTTCCTCTATTTCTTCGCTCCTATTAGTCTTAGAGTGATAAAATATAGCCTTTACCCTTTCTCGATAAACGGCCTATCTAACACTGAAAGAATTTTTCAAATCGGACTAGTAGTTTCTGAGATTAGCGCGTTCAACTAACAACTGTAAATTCTTTTATTTGGTCATCGCACTGTAGGTCTTTTGTTAAATCGAAATTTATCGAAAGAACTGATAATTAATGATGACATTGTGGTCCTGTATTTATTTTCTATATAGTATATACGACATCGGAGAAAGAACGCTCTGCTCCCCGTGTATTATATTTCTCTATGGCTCTGATTCACAGCTAGTGGTCGGCATCGTTGAAAAATCTTTAAGATGGTATAGCAGTTTGGGAAAACATCAACAAGTTTCTTTTCATAAATTATCCAAAAAATTTCACTGCAAGAGGTGTAAGACTCTGTCTTATACTGCAGTAAGTAGTATTTTAACTGAATGCACTCATTCCTTATATGTTCGTCTACGGCATTTGGACAATGCGCCAACCTTATGATCGGATTTTTTTTAATTCTGGATAATTTTTATTATTGACAATATCGTCTATTGGTTTCAGTTCGGTTGGGGGCCCTCTGTATTCGCGGGGCCCTGGGCTGCAGCCCAAAAAGCCTTATAGTAGATCCGCCCCTGGCGCCAGGGATTGGTCTATTCCTACAGTAGAGCTACCGAAGCGATGCCACGATGCTTCTAAATCTATCGTATCGTACCAGATATTCACAATACTGCGAAATTATGAATATTCTCAAAGCAACTGATTGCGTTGATGACATACTCGTTAAGTTAATGTAAGTCTTAAGATAACTTAAAATTTAATCAACGATAACTTTAAGCCGGTCTGGGGAAAATCTTATGATTCTAGGAATCTCTAAGACTTTCAGTTCAGACCACCCGTAACCACGGCTGAAAATCAGGCGAAAAGTTGGGAACGAGAAAAGTGCTTCGCGATAAAATCCCTAACTCATTAAAAGCAAACTGCAGTTAACAGTTTTGACTTCTCCTAGAGATATCTCTAGGAAAAGTAAAAAAAAATTGAAAAAGAAAAGCACCTTCTTAAGAATTCCAGAGTAGCTGGTGTTTTTTTTTATGTCGGCGCCCCAGCCCATGCTGTAGCACTCGGTGCCCGCGGGCGGCATGATGCGGCCCAGGCAGGCGACGCCCACGTGCGGGGCCAGGGTGAAGGGCTCGCTGAGGATCAGCAGCGCCACGTCGTTGTGCGCATGGACTGCAAAATCATGATGGTTATTAGAATGTTCAACAAAAATGTACTTTAAACAGTATCTCCTTATCGTAGGAAAGATTTTCCAAAGGTGGATTACCTTTGGAAAATCTTTCCAAGAGAAGAGTCTTCAAAATCTTTTAGTCAATGATTAAGTTTCTTTTAGTAAACGATGAAGTTATCCGCATATAAATATAAAATCGTCGAAATGAGAAACCTCCTCATTTTTTGAGTCCATCGATACCGATTTTGATATGGGTCGAGGGTAAAACAAAATTTAATGTATAAGCTACAATGTGATATTATATTATAAAAAAGGAGCTAAGCTAAATACTTGCAAGACATACGTTTCAAGAATTCGGGATGAAGGACAATTTTCTTCACAAGTCTGTCTTGGTGAGGGAGAACCTCCTTCGTGACTTGCGTGTCCCACTCTCCAGCTCTGCATTTTATCTGAAATAACAAGATAGGATTTACATCAGTAAATTAGATGAAAGAGATGTAAATGTGAGAAAAAATTAACATAGGACGCACAATCTTGTATCGATATACTTATAACTTATCGAAGGTTCCAAAACAAGTGCGTCATAATGTTAAAAATAAAAAAGTAAAAAAATCTCAAATAAAAACAAAAAAACAAGACATGGCTGTTTGTTTTCACCGACTGCCTCCTAACACTTAGGCATCTAGCGGCGAGGGTACATAAATCCATCAAGATTTCATAAAATATGTTTGCGTATCACCTACGTCCAGGGCGTAAGAACTTTTGTAAAACATTTTTTTTCAAAAACATGTTTGCTTTGAGAGATAGATGATCCTAAGCCGGCCCTTAGACGATCAATTATTGTAATGTGCAATATCACGCTTCAACTTTATTGAATAGTTTATTTGATAATTAGATTGAAGGCGCGCGATGTTCAATAATATTACGCAATAAAATTGCTCGTCTAGGGCCCGCTAAAAGACTGCTAGGGATCACTCAGCGTTAGGAGACGGTTGGTGAAAACTGGCATTAGTAATGTTACCTGTCCGGGGTTGTAGTCGTCGATTTTGTGGGCTGCGGTGATGACCACAGAGGGACTGATGATGCTGCCGCCGCCGATGTAGTCCTCGTTGTCCCAATCGGTCTTACCCGTTCTGGAAATGAGGAACACACGTGACACGATCACATTTCTGATAAGCTATTAGCCATTATCTCTGAGTTATGACGATGACATTTTAATACTCATGTATGTCGCGCCGACTTTAGAAAATTAAATTGGGCGATTTAAGATTGGACATCGTTTGGTCCGCTACAATCGACTTCACCCACCCAGGTGAAGTATGCCTGCGTCGTCAGTGCTAGTAGAAAAAAAAAATGCATTTAGTATGCTGCCCGATATGAGGATTTTATACGTGGGAGAGCCATGCTTCGGCACGAATGGGCCGGCTCGACCGGAGAAATACCACGTTCTCACAGAAAGCCGGCGTGAAACAGCGCAAGCGCTGTTTCACGCCGGCTTCAGTGAGTGAGTTTACCGGAGGCCCAATCCCCTACCCTATTCCTTTCCCTACCCTCGCCTATACCCTTCCCTTCCCTATCCTCACCTATTACCCTAATCCCTCTTAAAAGGCCGGCAACGCACTTCGTATAATCGATAGAGGCAGCCCGTTGCAAACTGCCGAAATTTAAGAAAGTATTTTTGACAAAACTCACTTGAGTATGGCGACCATCCAGGGGAAGTCGGCGAAATCAGAGAAGTTCTGGTCGGTCTTCTCTCTGAAGGACAGGGCTCCAGGGTTGCTGATGCCGCAGAGCGCTGGCGGCTTGTAGGGCTCTGGGGGAGTCTTCGTGATCACCTTGCTCTTCTCGCAGCATTCCTCTAGGAAATGGCATTCTTTACCCCTGTAGATTTCGTTACGAACATGTTACAAACTAAGTAAGTACCAATGAATGTAACTTACGTAGCTTAACTATTCAGTTACTGGGACATACGAATGGCGACTGCTTAAATCTCATTTATAAAGGGTTTCCAACAGTTGGGAGATAACCCTGGCTATACGTATGCACGAGGTGAAGGTGTCACGTCTATCAAAGAAACAAAACCTAAGGGAAAAAAATTGGGATCATCATATTCTATACTACCATTTTTGTTTTGGAAAAATCCCACTCTTTTTTGGGCATCAAGCCTAAATCGTTTTTTATTACTAATAATGATTATGTTTCTGATATCTATATCAGAAACATCATCAACATCATCTAGGTTACAAAATTCTAATTGCCTATGATCCCTGATAATTGGGCTACTGAATTACAATCAATCAATAATCCGCCATAAGCTGAACATACCTGTAAGTGAAGACCGTAGTTGGGTCTATGACGTTCTGTGTGGGAGTGTCGCACTGCGCCTTCTTCACGCAGAACCCGTTCTTGCCTTCAGAGGTCGTGCAATCTGTCAATTAGAAAAAAACAGAAAATCAGTATATAAACGGCGGAGTAATCGTTGGACATATACCCCCTTACTAATAAACGCTGTTTAAGCTTTGAATAGTTATACAGTGTTTTGTTTTCTTCAATCCAACTAAAAATGTCACTTGTGTGACAGGAACAAAACACTGTATAACTATTCAAAGCTTATACAACGTTTAGTTCCGGTATCTAGATCACCTGCTGACTGACCGGCTGGAGGATGATGCTGACATTGAGCGAGAGCGCAGGGCTCTTACCGTCAGAGCTAACATGATCGCTCGACGTTTTGCCAACTGCAGCAGGGACGTTAAAACCACACTTTTTAAGGCGTATTGCCTTAGCATGTACACCTGCCAGCTGTGGATAACGTTTAAACAAAAGACGATGAGCCGTATAAGAGTTCAGTATAATGATGCATACCGAACTCTTATGCGGCTCCCGCGAAGCTGCAGTGCTTCGGGTATGTGTGCGGAGGCGGGAGTCCCTGACTTTTTTGCTATCATTAGATCTCGGGTGGCTGCATTTCGGCAGAGACTGCGCAGCTCTGGCAATAGGATACTCGCGGCTATCTCTGACGACTACTACAATAATTTAATGTACGTGCGGTGGATCTCTGTTCACATGAACCAGAACAAGAAGTGATTTTATGACTGGACACCCCTTTACAGTGTCAACATTATTTTATTTTAATTTTACATAATATTTTATATAATCTGTATGGGTACATTAATTATGCCTGAAATAAAGACATTTTATTTATTTTTTATTAGTAAGGGGGATAATCTACAAACATGGAACCTCCTCCTTTTTAGGGTTCCGAAGTCAACAAGGAACCCTTATAGTTTCGGTCTGTCCGTCTGTCCGTAGCTTTCCTTTTAAATTCAGCATAGGTCCTACTCCCGTGAATTTTTTCACATTTCCAGAAGCAACCGTTTAGCTGGTAGAATGGGGGGGGGGGGACACTGGACTCTTAACGATTTTTTCCAGTTTAAAACTTAATGGTTCACAAATGGATCCCTAAATCGGAAAAATGATCTAAGTATATATACTTATAATATTTTAAAAAAACCTATCCAACAACACCCCATGATGATGCGAGAAAAAAAATCATCCCCCGCCTCATGTGTAGGTAGGGGAAGTACCATAAAAATATTTTTTTAAGATTTTATGTACCATTTTGTCGGCATCATTAATATGTAACATGTATTCATGCCAAATTACAGCTTTGCTATTTATAGTCTCTAAGCAAAATCGCGGACAGACAGACGGACAGATGGACAGATGGACAGACGGACAGACAGACGTACAGACGGACGGACAGACCGAAATTTTAAGGGTTCCTTGTAGACTACGGAACCCTAAAGCAGCCCGTTATAACGTTAGCGCTATTAATACGTCGAAAATCTGACAGTGTTTACCACAACTCATGATTTATGTATAGGCATATTAGTCATGTCCTATAGGCGGTAGCTTCCTATGGCGTCCTAGGGGGGGCGGCAGCGTCCTGGGATGGCGGCAGAGTTCGTACATATTATGGGCAGCAAAATTAAAGTGGCCTATACTCATAAAAAATATAAATCCGGCCCTGATTTACCATATTTCTGGTCATCGTTGAACTTGTTCTTGGTCTCGCTCGCGACCTGCTGCATCACCCAGCTGAGGGAGTCAGGCTCCTGGCAGCTCACGGCAGCACACAGGAGGCCCACGAGGGCTAATCTGAAATTCATATTTGATCAAATCTTTAAAACTTTACGTAGAGTCGACGCAAATTACCTAATAATCATTTTTATGATAATTAACATTATTCATAAACATTTCCCTACACCATGTCAATATTGTAACAAATACCTTAAGGTTCTTGTATGTTATATATAATATCGACCTTTTGTATTTAAACTATTTTATTTCTTTTCCGTAACTCGATTTATGGGGGTAGGGGTTCGCGGAAGACCAGGGACAGCGGCGACTGTCGCTGTCAAAACCTGAGCGGTCCCCTTTTCCTTATTTTTTGGCATTGCACTGCCATAAATATTATGTTGTTTAAATATGCAATTTTTGTTACTTTTATTTTAGGATAGTGCTTTCTTTTTTTTTCTCATTCTCTTATGTACACTTTTTTTTTCTTTTGTATTTTTTGTTTATTGTGGTTGTGTAATGTTAAAAATTGGAATAAAGATTTTATTTATTTTTTTATTTTTTATTTAATAATAATTGAAGACCATCAATCCCCATTATTAATTCCGGCCGCTTTCGCACAACTTCTTGCTTTAATCTAATCAGTTGTTCGCAGTACAGTTCAAAATCGATGGTCCTGCTTTTTTGTGTACCCAGCTTTTTTTAAAAGCTGTATACACAAAAAAGCTCGATACTTGGATGCCTCAATAGCTCACTGAAAGAAACCTAATGAACCGTGTACTCATTGGTGATTCTTTATTACGACGTAATGAAACCGAACCATTTTTGAAGAAGCTGATAACTGGTGATGAAAAGTGGATCACGTACGACAAGAACGTATGAAAAAGAACGTGGTCAAAGGCCGGTCAGGCTTCACAGACTGTGGCGAAACCCGGGTTAACTCGTAACAAGGTGATGATGTGTGTGTGGTGGGATTGGAAGGGCATTATTCATTATGAGCTGTTACCGCCAGGCAGGACCATCGATTCTGAACTGTACTGCGAACAACTGATGAGATTAAAGCAAGAAGTTAAGAGAAAGCGGCCGGAATTAATCAACAGAAGGGGGTGTGGTTTTTCACCATGATAACGCTAGACCTCACACATATTTAGCCACTCAGTAAAAATTACGGGAGTTTGGCTGGGATGTGTCAATGCATCCGCCGTCCTGACCTTGCATCTTCAGATTTCCACCTGTTTCGGTCGCTACAGAATTCCTTAGGCAGTGTCAGGTTGACATCACAAGAGGACTGCCAAAACCACTTGTTGCAGTTTTTTCATCAGAAGCCCCAAAATTTTTATAGCAATGGGATCATGTCCCTACTCCCTACCAACAAGACGGCAAAAGTTATCGAACAAAATGGCACCTAAGTATAATAATACTTTAGTCAATTGTAAATAAACTTTAAGAATAAAAAAAACCATTTGATTTTTATATAAAATGCGAAGAAACTTTTTCCCCAACCTAATATATGTTTGACTTCGATAGTTCTCATTATTCATATTTTTTTGTATATATTTACTCCTCTACTATTTCCCCTGGCTGTGTTTGGCAAGAAACCAAGAAACACAGCGACACGAGTATTTTACACATTTAGTATAGTATTTTCAGAACAACGGAATCCTTAACCTTACAAAAAAACATGTTTTAATTATTATAATTGCAGTATCTAAAAATAACTAATTTAAACAAAAAAAAGCGCCAACAGTAGGTATCTAAATGAATCAAAAATTATTAAAAATCTTTCGAGACAAATGTGCAATAAACATTAATAATAATCTGTAAAACAGACCTCGAATAACGTTTAAATCATAAAAATTTATTGACTCCGGTTTTATCTTTTTATAAATACGAGAAACAAATAAATAATATCAACGCTTTAGAATTTAACCTTATGCCACTGCGATGATCCATAGAATTAGCTGATAAAATTGTAATTTATAATGTTATTGATGATTATTTATGATAATATTAATATTATAGCAAAGTAGCTTACTGTAGAACGGCCATTGGGGCAGCGTGTTGCACCGGTTCCGAACCGAGACTGCGGTCAGCACCACAAGATGTCATGAGGAAAACATAACTAGTTATAAATAATGTGACCATCCGTCCCGATTTCGGTGGGACAGTCCCGCTTTCAGGCCGTTTGTCCCGCTGTCCCCCACAAGACGCAAAATGCCCCACTTTTCGCTATCAAGCAAGAATAGTCATGTAATATATTTATAGAGTCGCTTAGGCCGTTTTTGACCGACTTCCAAAAAGGAGGAGGTAATACGTTCGGCTGTATGTATCTTTTTTTTCTATGTAACGATTACTCAGCCGTTTATGGTCCGATTTTCAAAATTATTTTTGTGTTGTCTAGGGTTTAGCTCTTATGTGGTTTAGCTCGAATTTGGTACCATGTTCACAAAAGTGGTGATCTGATTATGAGATACGTATGAAGCCTTGTCTTGTAGATAACTAAAAATAGTAAAATTATTACTTTTTTAGAAAAAATTTAAACCGACTTCCAAGGTAAAAACAATATTCTTAAAAATATGATCTAAAAAGTATGAAATAATTCTTATTCTTCAGTAGCGCAACAGAATTAGTTGAGGTTTAGTCGAATTTCGAAAAAGGCGCTATGAAGAATAAGAATTATTTCATACTTTTTAGATCATATTTTTAAGAATATTGTTTTTACCTTGGAAGTCAGTTTAATTGTTTTGTTAAAAAGTAATAATCGATAGGTCGAGGCCGTTCAGCGAAATCTTTTGCCAGGAACACTTTTGTTTACTCGTTCCCATGTCGGCCGTCGGGTGTCCTACGAAGTCGATGTTGTCTTAATGGCAAACTTCTAATAGATTTGCAATCTTCTAATAGATTGTAACTAAACCGTCTTTTTAGGTAGAATTCTACGTCCTTAGAGATGACATTTTGGGTTTTTCTAGTGCGATTACCTAGATTTCCCGCTTTGATAAGAATATAATAATATGGTCACTTTAGTTATTATACACTTAGGGATGTCCAATGTTTTGATGTTGCTTATCGATAAACCTTGTTTTGTTTATGTGTTGATAACCTTACTTATACTCGAATCCATAATAATATTATAATTTATAATTGCGAAAGTGTATGTCTGTCTGTCTGTCCGGTACCTCATCACGCCCAAACTGCTGATACTTTGAGTCCTGGGATAGGACGTAGGATACTTTATCAAAAATGTATGATTCAGCTGTACGATAAACGAAACTTATATAGTTTGCGGTTGCGGTTTTGCTATGACTATATTATAGGGCTTACAAAGCCGTAATTCGGCATGGATTAATGATGCCGACAAAATGGTAAGTATAAGTATATAAAACTTTTTTTATGGTACACACAAAGCGGGGATGATTTTTTTATTTCGTACACCCCACACGGTGGGGTGGACACGATCCGTTGGATAGGTTTTTTTTTAAATATTACGAGTATTTAAAAATCATTTTCCGATTTAGGCATCCATTTTTGAAATATGAAGCTTTAAAGTGGAAAAAATCGTTAAAGTCCCTTCTACCAGCTAAACGGCTTCTTCAGGAAATGTGAAAAAATTCACGGTAGTAGGAAATATCCTGAATTTAAAAGGAAAGCTATCACGGCAGAAGACTTAATATAAGTTATTGAGTAATTATAATAATAATAATATCTATGGACGCTTCACACCACATCAGCTTGGCCCTGTGGTAAGTACCTGAAGGACTTGTGTTATAGGTACAATTATAGTCAATCAACTAAAAAAAGTGTATTCTGAGAAATGTAAAGGCACTTTTCGTTCAAATTCCTTTGAACGTGACTGAGATGATGTTGTTAGTAGTCAGTAGTAGAATACGTGGGGATTGTCCATTTTTTTTTAATTTTGTTCATTACAAAAACATTTCGAGGAATAAGGTCAGTGATCGTTTTTCTGTATATAAACGAAAAAAATACCCATTAGTTACTTATATTTTTGAACAAATATGTTTAACCTTTGTTTGACCTTCAATGGCGTTAAATTAGCAATAAATTCGACCAACGTTTCGAACTTTTGGTAAGCTTCTCGTATCAGCTTTCACATAATGAGAACTTGTATTTGACGAACCAGCCATTATAAATAAGATTGAAAGGAAATTTAAAACATACTACAGAGGTCAATTGCGGCCGATGATGACGTCAGAGCGAAACTTTAAAAATTTATTGAGAAAAAACTAGCCAACGAATTTCAAAATTATTTAATTTATATTCTTAAAATACCCTATTTTAATGAAAAATAAAATAAAAAGTACATGTGATTTTTTTTGGACAATGCCCATTACCAATTAAGAATCCTTACTAGACGCCTAACTATGGGCACTGCAAGCTCAACAAACACCTGAACAAAATGGGTATTTGTAGCATAACGACTTGCAGATTCTGTGAGGAGGAGGATGAAACACCTATTCACCTTCTCCTCGACTGTCCTACTCTACTACAGAACAGGAACAGGCACCTTGGTCGCCACCAATACTCATCCACAGAGGAAATTCGTGGCACCAACATCAAACATATCGTTCAATTTATGAGCAGTATTGGGTTGGGGATGATACTCTAGTGCGAAGGAGTCACAATAGATCCTCATGGATCGCAGTGACGTCAGGGCTACAGCGACTTGCCTTCTTTAATAAAAAAAACACGTTATAAATCTTCGATCACTAATATACAAGATACACAGTCCGCGGCAAAAAACGACCTCACTAAAAGAGCACCAAACGCAACATTCTGGTGGACTTTCGATTTAGTAGTGCTCGAACGCTCCGCTGGGAAACATGTCCCAGTGCTCGTTCAACAATTGTAAAAATCAAATGTTTAAAACACAAAAACAGGATAGAATTTCATATTTCCGGTAAGTATTAATTTTATCCTAATGTATTTCATACAAATTGTATCGTAAATATTGGTATTTTGTTAAGAAATCAACAAAAAACAGTTTTAAAATTAAGTCGTAAATAAATCAACACGAGGTATAAACCATCTCAATTGCGAATACTCATACTAAAGGTACTTATCGTAGTTTATCATGCCCACTTGAAATGTTCGGGTAACACACTGTGTTTCTGTTCCATTTGGTGGTGTTTAATTTTAAAATTAATTATTATTTATTTTATTGAGGAATATTTTTTTTCTAGGTTTCCTCGAGATCCAGTTAGATGTGGAGATTGGATATCAGTTATAGCACGGCAAATATGCGAAGAATTTTTCAAGCCGACTTTAGCGAGCGTTGTATGTTCTAAGCATTTATATTCAATGTATACACGTATATTTTGGTTAATTATAACATTAAACATATTAGAACAACATAATATTACAAGTAAAAAATAATTACTCCACACTTTATACATTAAACTTCGGAAAAAAAATGGACTATTAAAATTATTACAATCAACAAAAAAATGTTGAGCAGTTCGACTCCACTCATACTTTACTTCACCCTGTTCCAGCGGCGAAGTGTGGCCGTAAAATTGAAGTTCTTTTTGGGCACTGTAATAATTTAAACTTTAAATATATACGCGGATGGTTGAATTTAGTTTGAAGCGTGCGTCGTTCGTAAAAATTTATTGCTTTGTAAACACGCATACGTACATTGTTTTATAAAAAGATCTTTAATAACTATGATTAAGGTTGATTTTAGATAAATGTATACTTTTTTAAACTCTATTACTCGGCGACAGATTTTCGAGAGGTTTTCTATGGGACTGTGTATCTTGTATATTAGTAATCGAAGTTATAAATACACGTACATTCATTGACCACACAAAAATTATCAAAAACTAGCGGTACTACGGAACCCTATATTGCGCGTGGCCCGATACGAACTTGGCCGATTTGTTTTAAGTATAAAGTAATATAAACTATCATTTTTCATTATATTTCCTGCAGGCCTAGACAAGTGGCAAGCGATAATCGTAAACGCTAACAAAATGTATGCGATTTGACATCTAATCCATACTTCCATACTAATATTATAAATGTGTCTGTCTGTCTGTTACCTCTTTACGCTCGAACCGCTGAACCGATTTTGCTGAAATTTGCCATGGAGATACTTTGAGTCCCGAGAAAGGACATAGGATACTTTTTATCCCGGAAAAATGTACGGTTCTCCCGCGATAATCGAATTTTGGCGCAACGGAGTTGCGGGCGACATCTAGTTAAGACATGACAGTGGTCGACTTCTTCGTGGCGATATGATCCGTGGTAGGATTAACAATTCTTTAATCATCATCATCATAATATTAATACGCGAACGAAAAACTTTGTAACCCTTTTTACGAAAAATGGGGAAACGTAGGTGCATGAAATTTTGCACAGTTATAGTTTATATGGTGAAGGAGTGCATCGAACTAATATTATTTTGAAATTATGCTTTTATCATACATTTTTTTACCAAATAAAACATTACACACACTACAACACACACGCATGAGAAATGACAGATTTTTGAGTGACAAGCCTATACATACGAATTATACTCTTTTATTTATGGTTGAAGTCTGTTGACAACAAGGTGACAAATTGAAAATAGATTATATTTTTTTATTGAATCTAAGATACTATTAGACAATGCTTACACGGCCAGTCTGAGATCAGCTGAGTCCCAAAGACAAGTCAACAAGTCAAAGTCAATATTTTTTACAAAATTTAGGTAGTAGTCCTAATGTCGTTGAAACTAAGGTCGAATCTCGACCATTGGGCGATATCTAGTATTTATTAACCGACATCTAAAAAGGAGGAGGTTTCTCAAATCGACCATATATTATGTTTCACAAAATAACAACATTTTACATTGATGTATAGAAACTATGTATCACCAGCTACTTCGGGTGCACCACAAACCGCAGTTTATCAGGCCATTGAAGTTTGCACAAACATGTACGATTTCCTTATTTTCTAAGGAAAATACATCAAAATCATTTAACACAAGCTGTTGTGCCCTGAACTTTGCTAAGCGGGGAGTGGAGCACCACGGTCCATGGGGTGTTAGCAGAAAAAAGGTGGTCAATGGTGCACAGAGTGCGAGTGAGCTGGAACAGGGTTCTGACTTCTGAAGCTGATAGGGTAGAGATTTGAGATGAGCTGCTATTATACGGGTGTAACAAAACTAAGCGATAATACTTCAGGGTGTGTAACTGTGTACTGTGTATATTATGTGTGATGTGTCCCTACACCCTTGTGTGGAGTTCACTGTAAAAGTAGCAGCGCTGAAAGAGAAAATTATTTTGGTGATTTGTGGGCAAATTCCTGAGGCTGGGGCGTATACGAAAGTTAAAAAAAGTTACTCTTTCAGAGCTGCTACTTTCACAATAAACTTTATACACGAGGCACGTACACTCCCTAAACTCTAAAGTATTATCACTATTTTCGTTACACCCTGTATTCTTCACGGTAAGTGGAGGAATCTCGTCTTGCAGTACCGGACATTTTTGACAATTGCCAGATACCCTTTAACTTTCTTAGGACCTGTTTCACCACTTCCTGATAAAGTGCCGAATAGGCTGTCCACAACTTTTATGACAGAATCTCCATACTCTATCTGTCAAGTTAAGTGGTGGATAGCCTATCCGGCACTTATCAGGAAGTGGTGAAACAGGCCCTTAAAGACTTTAAACTCAGAGGGTGTCTAGCAGTGGAAAGCAACTGACAAAAATGTCCAGCACTGGAAGACGAGATTCCTCCACATACTGCGAACAATATAAGCTATGAAATTGAGCTTCCTGGAAGGTCAAGTAGACCTTCAGAACTGGAATCTGGGTACCTCATAAAGTAACCCGACCGAAATTCCATAGTTGCTGGTCGTTCTTACTCTCTGAGGTCACATACAGGTAAACTTTTAGTTTTCCGAAACTGAGGAATGTGTGGCTCTTGGTCCATACGAAAAAACAGAAAAATTCTTAAAGCGGCCGGTACGCTTGGAAGCAGTCTCTTCAAGGCAACCAATAGTTTCATAAGCTTGTACAACCATATAGACCTGTATTTGGTATAACTGATTACAATTACATAATATTTGAATATGTTTTATTTCAATAATATACAGTTTATTACAATCAAATAAAAACAAATTACTCACAAAGGAGCCTCTTCACAATGGTCTATGCTGGCCCACTACAAGCCATCGCCATTGGGTAGACGGGGTAGTAGTGTATGATGGCGGACGATGGCCAGTGTATTGCCAATTTGCCAGACAGTAAAGAGACATTGTGTTTTACACCAAGTGATCGTGGTTGTAAATAATAGCTTAGTTTTATTCCCTCTTTTTGTTTACACTTAGATTTAAGATTTCATATTAGTAATTCCTATTGGAAAATGTTTATCTTGTGTCTCATTTTTATAATATTGCTGTCCCTTTCGCACGGGAATGTAGTGTGTTTCACACAATTGTTATTGCTGTCTCTTTCTTGCATAGTTGCACTCGAACTATTGTTGTCTCTTTTTTACATGGCTTTGTTTTACACATTTTATTGTTTATTTATCTTATAAGAATGTTTGTTTACCATTGTATTAGCTTATAAGAATCCCATTTGATGTCATATTATGTGTAAAATGTTATATTTCAATAAACGGACTGCATTCGTTCGACAACAACCGATAGAACCCCACGGGCTCTAACGGTACAAATTTCATATATAAACACGCACTTTCTCGGTGCATACACATTCACTTCCGACAAGCCAAGCAGATGCATGCGTAAGCCCTGCTCCACCACACTCCGCTCCAAGCAGTACCAAGTTCACTCCTGTGTTTCCTTCTCGTCTCCTGCACCTCCTTCTCCAGGAATCTTCCATCCGGCATCCTTCACCCTTCAAGATACAGTCCACTGCTCTGCCACCTGGCGACCACGGCCCCGCCGAGTTTGTCGTGTCGCCAACAACTGGTCCTTCAGAAGCCGGATCACTGCGTCAGCTCGTGAAGAAAGAAGCTCGCCCTGAAGATTGCAGCCAGCCCTGGAGAAGAGAGAAGCTCGCCCTGAAGACGGCAGCCCAGTCCCGGAGAAGAGAGAAGATTGAAGAGAGAAAACACAGGAGAAGAGACGAAGCCCCTGCAGCCAAGGCCAGCGTCTACCTTCTGAAGAAAGAAGAAAGAAACAAGTACGCGCGAGTGTTGGTGGTTGGCTTTGCTTACCTCCACCAATTACTTGGAAGCAATCCTCATTAACGTGCGTGGCCACCTAGCGGTGTTAAACGGCCCCTGCAGAGCGCACGGAAGCATTGTGGACGACCTGACGCCTCCACACACCTACCCAGGTGAACAGTCAGACCCCGCCGGCACGGTACGGTAACGCTCTGGGGCCACAAGTTGGCACGCAACGACGGGTGCGGACATTCCTCCCGCACTCTGATGCACCCGTGAGCGCCCGCGCCCTCTACCGGGAGGTTCCTACCTTCCTATTCCCTGCATTCCTATTCCCGGTTCGGCGTCACCGCGGTAGCAAGCTGACCGGGCTGTTAGTAGTAGGCTTGGTAGGTCGCGTTACGTAAAGACATTAAGTGAAGTGAAAGTGAAAAGTGTTAGTTTTAAGGTTAGGGCCCCTCGTGCGCAATGGAGAACGCGCGTGTGTTGCGCTCGGGCAAGTCCACGCCCTCGCGGGAAGAGACGCCATCGTCAGGGCAGACCACGTCCCACGAGACCAACACATGGAGCAGAAGCACCGGCGTTGAAGACACGACGGAGAGCAGCACGCGTACCGACGCTAGGGCCAAACTAAATTCAGTACCCGCACAAATCGACAACGTAGTCGAAAATGTAGGAAGTGCGCCGGGCACTATAGTTAACGTCCCCGGGGACAGAGCAAGCAGCAAATTATCCGCGTTGCAGGCCGAATTAGAGTATCACAACTCCGAACTAGCACGGGCTAGGGCGGCGTCCGCAGCTGCCATGAGTCGGCTGGAAATAGCTAGGATAGAGCTAGGAGAATCCACCGACGCGGACCAGCCACCCAGATCGAATAAAACCCGAGTTGAAGGCTGGATCTCGGAGCAATGTGTTAGGCCGTCAACAAGCGCTCAAAACCCGGGACGAGACCCGCGTCCGACCGAAAACATCGAACCGCGCGCCGGTAACACGTCGCTTAGCGACATGACATTGCTAGCCAACGCGATAGTTCAAGCGGTCAATTCGAGTAGGTCGGAAGCGACGCCTAAATTCATTCATGAGTTGCCCCACTTCGACGGAACAATTACGGAGTGGATGGCGTTTAAATCTGTTTTTAATGACACCGCGGATATGTTCTCGGACATTCAAAATGTAGCTAGGTTAAGAAAAGCATTAAGAGGCGCGGCCCGCGAAACAGTTAGATCTTTGCTATACACAGTATCGGACCCGTACGAAATAATAGATACGCTAGAACGGCGATACGGCAGGCCAGAACTACTTATTCTCTCCGAAATCGAAAACATAAAACGTTTACCCCGTATGACGGAAGACGGGCGCAATGTTAGTAGTTTCGCGAGTAAAATATCAAACACGGTAGCGGCCATAAAGTCACTTAACCAGCCACAATATTTGTATTCTCCCGAGTTAGTGGGTCGAATAGTCGACAAGTTAAATATTATTTTAAAATATAAGTGGTACGAGTTCAAATCTGAACGACCCGGAGCACCGGAGCTCGAATTAATGGCTAGATTTTTAAATATTATGGCGGATCAGTGCGGCGCGATGTTCGCGTACGAAACAGCTAGGGAGGAAAGGAGAGGCAAGATGAAACCTCGCGCGGTAAACACGACTCGCACACGGACTCATAGATCGACGCGTTATGATAGCGATAGTTCCTGTGATAGATCAGATTGCGAAGTCACGTACGAGCCGCGTAATACCGTAGCAGCCGCGTTCAAACCCTCAGCTAAAAAGGCCGAACCATTCAGGCCGAAGCATCGCACGCCGCGCCCCGCGACAGAGGCGCCACGCTCCGCGACGGAAGCGCCGTCAAACTCGTCCAATAGAAATAATTGTCCCGTATGTTCAGGCTCCCATACGACTATTAATTGTGCAGATTTTATTAAACTTAGCGTATCGGAAAGATGGGACGCAGCTAAAAATAGTAAACTTTGCTTTAGATGTCTAAATAACTCGCACGGGCGAACTTTCAGATGTAAATATATTCCGTGCGGCATAAACGGTTGCGAAGCGTCTCATAATAAGTTATTACACGGCAGCGGCAGTGCAGCGCCGCCCGCAAGCGGCAATGTTAGCTCAATAAATCACGTTCGTGCGTCAAACACCTACCTCAAAGTAGTGCCGGTTGAGATAAGTGGCCCAGTGGGCACCACCGCTACATACGCCTTGCTGGACGAGGGCTCTACATTGACCCTAGTTGAGCGTACGGTAGCGGACAGTGTAGCACCCAGGGGTCGCAGCCAGCTACTTAAGTTGGAAGGGGTAGGCGGTAACCAAATTGACGACCCCGAATCGTGCAACATATCGCTAACAATCCGCGGCGCGTGTAGTCGAAATCTAGAAAAAATGAACGCGAGCACGATTAGTAATTTGAACCTTACGCCGCAGTCCGTAAGCAAGGACCTAGTTAGACAGTGCAGCCACCTAGCGGAATTAGAAGACGAACTGTGTTACGAGCAGGCTAAGCCTACGATACTTATCGGCCAGGATAACTGGCACTTAATTACGTCTCGACAATTACGTATCGGAAATAAGGGCCAGCCAGTGGCGTCGTTAACTAAATTAGGATGGGTCCTGCACGGGCAGGACGCAAGCTCGCGTAATTTAAATAATATTCAGTTCATAAGTCACGTAAGAACGTCGCAGTCCGAGGATCCCGCGTTAGAATTGATAAGGAATTATTTTAGCATAGAGTCGTTAGGTATAGAGCCGCGTAAACCTAAAGCGGATCCGGACGAGCGCGCGTTAACTGTTTTAAATAGAACTTGCAATAAAATGAACGATTGCGATCGTTATGAGTCAGGCTTATTGTGGAAAACCGACAATGAAGTAATGCCGGACAATAAGAAACAAGCCCTAAGCCGTCTGTACAATCTAGAGAACAAATTAGATAAAAACTTAAACTTAAAAATAGAGTATTCGAAACAAGTAAATAACTTGCTAAGTTCGGGTTACGCAGAACTAGTGAGCACCCCAGCCACATCACCTCGCACCTGGTACTTACCTCATTTTTCAGTGGTTCATCCCCAAAAAGGTAAGGTGCGACTGGTTTTTGACGCTGCGGCTAAATATGGGGGAAAATGTTTGAATGATGCGCTACTAACCGGGCCCGACTTATTGCAGTCGCTTTTCGGCGTTTTAGTTAGGTTCCGCGAAGGAAAAATAGCAGTAGTAGCGGACATCAAAGAGATGTTCTTACAAATAAAAGTGATTGAGTCGGATCGCGACAGCCTTCGTTTTCTGTGGCGAGGCGACGATAGAAACATCCCCCCGCGAGAATACCGTATGACCTCGCTTATTTTTGGGGCGGCCTCATCGCCGTGCGTGGCCATTCATGTTAAAAATAAAAACGCGCAAAACTTTAGTTCAGAGTACCCGAAGGTAGCTAAAGCTGCGGAACGGAACTTTTATATGGACGATTACTTGGACTCATTCGACGACGCGGACGAAGCCAGGCAAGCGGTCAATGCCATGTATAGGATTAACTTAGGCGCTTCGTTCGAGTTACGCGGTTGGGCGTCGAATGTGCCCGAAGTAATAAAAGACGTTTCCGATAAGCGAATTAGCGGCGCGACGACTTTAGGAAAAAGCGATACAGAGAGGACTTTAGGTCTCATTTGGAACCACGCTCGCGACACTCTAGGATTTAACGTGAACCTCAGAAACACGCCATCTAGTGTAATTTCAGGGGAAATTTTACCCACCAAGAGGCAAGTCACTAGCGCCGTCATGTCGGTTTTCGACCCGTTAGGATTAGTTTCGCCGGTAACTATGGTAGGTAAGTGCCTCATTCAGGAAATATGGCGTAGTGGCGTAGGTTGGGACGATCCTATAACTAAGGAACACCACATTACGTGGATGTCGTTTATTAATAATTTAAACTTGCTGAGGACTTTCGAAATAGAAAGATACGTACCTGCCCCGCCCTCTGGCGAGGGGGAGTTACACATATTTTGCGATGCTAGCGAAAAAGTTTATTCGGCCGCAGTTTATTTCGTTAGCATGAATAATAACACAAAGACGGCTAGATTAGTTACGGGAAAGGCGAAAGTAGCGCCGTTAAAACCAATTTCGATACCGCGATTAGAGTTGCAAGCCGCGGTTCTTGGTTCCCGCTTAGCAGAGTCAGTAAAACGGGAATCTGACTACAAAATTACAAAGTCGTATTACTGGTCGGATTCAAAAACGGTATTAGCTTGGATTAGGTCCGATCCGCGTACTTTCAAGTCGTTTGTCGCGCACCGGCTAGCCGAGATCGAAAGTACAACGACCCCGGCCGACTGGCGATGGGTGCCGAGCGCCGACAACGTCGCGGACGACGCTACCAAGGGCATTCCGGTGAATTTTAGTTCGACACACAGATGGTTTACAGGACCCAGCTTTATTTTAGACGACCCCGCGACATGGCCGTGCGAAAAGCGGACCGCGGCTCCCTTACCCCCTTCAGGGGAGGAGAGAATAATTAAGCAGGTTCACGTCTGTGTAGACCATGTAAATAACGATTACTTGCCTAAAGTTGAAAGGTTTTCGAAGTATAAGCGCCTGGTACGCGCTGCTGCCACCGTCTTGCTCTCGGCTGAGGCATTTAAAGCCAAATTGCTCAAGAGAAAAGTAAATACGGAAATCTCTCCTGATCACATCAGACTAGCAGAATTGCTGCTTATCAAGAGGAGTCAGAACATCTCGTTCGCGGACGATATAAAGACGATAGAGGCTGGGCAACGACCTCCGAAGAGGTCCCCCTTTCACAAACTTGCTGTGAAACTCGACCGCAGCGGGATATTATACCTCGATAGCAGAGTTAAGGAAGAATATAATCTGCCTGTCCTACATGCGAAGGAAGAATTTACCCGACTGTTAGTGCATCACACGCACGCAGTATTTAACCACGGCAATCACCAAACCGTGATGAACGAGCTCCGACAGCGCTACCACATAATTGGACTACGCAGCATCCTTCGCTATATATGCAACAAGTGTCAATGGTGTAGAACCTACAGGGGAACTCCCTCTAAAATTCCCCTGGGTGACTTACCTCCTGAAAGACTGGCCCATAATCAGCCGCCGTTCACAGCCTTGGCGGTTGACTATTTTGGCCCAATGCAAGTCACGATCGGGCGAAGACACGATAAGCGGTGGGGCGCACTTTACACGTGCCTCACCACTCGGGCCGTGCATCTGGAGCTGGTGCCTTCCCTATCTGCATCCTCCATGATCATGAGCTTGCGCCGAATGATGTCCCGCCGTGGCACTCCGACGGTCATATATAGCGACAACGGAACCAACTTCGTGGGCGCCGAGAAAGAAGTGACGGAAGCTCTCCAACAAAATGACGACGCGATGAAGGTCTTCGCCTCCGGAAAACAGATAATTTGGAAAAGAATACCCCCTGGGGCCCCGAACATGGGCGGCGCCTGGGAGAGATTAGTGAGATCTGTGAAGGCGGCATTACGAGTCACCTTAACAGAAAAGACGCCCCCAGATGAAGTGTTGCATACGCTGTTGCTGGAAGCAGAACATGTCATAAATACGAGACCGTTAACACCAGTAAATCCTGATCTAAACGAGGAATCACTGACCCCAAATCACTTTCTAATTGGGAGGTCAAGCGGGATGATACCTTTCGGCTCGTATAAAGACTACACAGCAGACAGTCGCTCGTGGAAAGCTGCGCAAAAGTTGGCCGAAGCGTTCTGGGCTCGATGGGTAGCAGAGTACAAACCCCAATTGATGCCTCGGCTCGGCAACCCGCAGCACAGCAACCTCAACCCCGGAGATATCGTTATAATATGTGATAGAACGATGCCCCGTGGAATATGGCCTAGAGGTGAAATAATAAAGACTTTCCCAGGTCCAGACGGGCGGGTTAGAGTAGCAGAAGTCCGTACAGCCGCCGGACTAATTCGTCGCCCAGCCTCTCGTCTGATTCTCGTAAGCAGCCAGGAATAAAACGTTTCGGTGCTTGCGCACGAGGGGGAGACTGTAAATAATAGCTTAGTTTTATTCCCTCTTTTTGTTTACACTTAGATTTAAGATTTCATATTAGTAATTCCTATTGGAAAATGTTTATCTTGTGTCTCATTTTTATAATATTGCTGTCCCTTTCGCACGGGAATGTAGTGTGTTTCACACAATTGTTATTGCTGTCTCTTTCTTGCATAGTTGCACTCGAACTATTGTTGTCTCTTTTTTACATGGCTTTGTTTTACACATTTTATTGTTTATTTATCTTATAAGAATGTTTGTTTACCATTGTATTAGCTTATAAGAATCCCATTTGATGTCATATTATGTGTAAAATGTTATATTTCAATAAACGGACTGCATTCGTTCGACAACAACCGATAGAACCCCACGGGCTCTAACGGTACAAATTTCATATATAAACACGCACTTTCTCGGTGCATACACATTCACTTCCGACAAGCCAAGCAGATGCATGCGTAAGCCCTGCTCCACCACACTCCGCTCCAAGCAGTACCAAGTTCACTCCTGTGTTTCCTTCTCGTCTCCTGCACCTCCTTCTCCAGGAATCTTCCATCCGGCATCCTTCACCCTTCAAGATACAGTCCACTGCTCTGCCACCTGGCGACCACGGCCCCGCCGAGTTTGTCGTGTCGCCAACAGTGGTCTACAGTTAAAATTCGCCTGCAGTAGGCCATTGTGGGCCATTGTGTACTGGAGGCTTAATTTATTAAACTTAAACATCGAAGCTATAATCCTTGATGCCCTCGGCTTCCATCTGCTCCTTGACCCAGGGGTGCATGCGGGGGATGTTCACGTACACCCCGGGGATGTCCTGCTCCCCGCACCCCATGCCGTAAGCCACCAGGCCGTATATGGCGTACCTGTGGCCCTCGCCGCATCCCTGAAAACAATCAAATTCTTTATTCAAACACAATTTAAACAAGCGAACAGAAACAAGAAGGAAATAAACGTGTGATACACTTTATAATAATTATGTCTTCTGATGCCGTGCTAAGTATGTGTAACGTCACAAATACGTTAATAGCAGTCAGACAAAGGGTGAAAATTAAACAAAAAACAATTTCAAATTCAAAAGTGAAGTCAGAAATCAAAATGGGCTATGGTATGAAGCTTCGCAATTGAAGTCGACGCCGCCGGTCACCGTCCACCGACCCATTGTCAAGTCCTTTATGATTTCGCTGACATAGGATTATTATCAAATACAAATTGCCTAAATATGCAATGGATACCCCAGATTGCCAGTGACATTTTAAAGCAACTCCTTGACTCTTGATTTAGCCTAAAGGGGGGGACAGACGTGCGAGTAAGTACGCGGACTTATGGCTCGACGATCTTAATCGCCTGTGTGTCAGCAAAGAACCGCAAGCCGCAAGCCGCAAGCCGCGAGCCGCGAGCCGCGAGCCGCGAGCCTGGGGGTATGATAATCCAGTATGAGCGATTCTCGTGTGTCACCGACGCGAGCCGAGTAAGTTCGCGAATTTAAAACCCGCGTACTTTAAGTTCGTACGTCTGTCAGGCACTTAACAAAAACGGTCCAGTAGCTTTAAAGAAATAAACTTGGACGTACATGCTTGAACTAGATAAATGCGAGCGCGCGCGCGAGACTAATCATTCATCTAAGGGTAAGTATATGTTAAAAATTGATTTTTTTGCCTACCTTTACGGGACAAACTAGAGGCGATCCGCCGTCACCGACGCACGTGTCCAAGTCCCCCTTGCTGGCGGCGCACGTCAGGGAGTCATGGAGGGTGAAGTCCTCGTTCTCCAGTTCCCTCTGGTATGTCTTCTCGCACTCGCCATCCTCGACCAACTTCAGAGTAACCTGGAAATGTTGGAAGTTAAAGTAAAGTATGAAATTTCAGCTACGGAGTCTACCAAGTCTGGTAATGTAATATGGTATGAAATAAATGAATTATGAATTTAAAAAAAAAACAATATCTTTAGGGAATTCTGCAAAGAGCGAGCTACATTTAAGGGTTATACTTGGAGCAAAGTCTTAAGACAGACTATCGTAATATTATTTGTTTGTGTGTGCATCCTCATGGGTTTCGTAATTAAATAAATATCGTAGTCTCGAGAGAGACTGTAACAAATGAGTTTAGGTCGAACTCTTTTGCGATAGTCTCAAGACAGACAACTTAAATGTAACAATAGATGCTCTAACCTTCTTCAGAATAGTGAAGTATTCTTGGTCTCGTTGGGTGTCCCCGCCCCAGCCCATGCTGTAGCACTCAGTGCCCGGGGCCGGCATGTCGGTGCCGAGGCACGCGACGCCCACGTGGGGCGCCAGGGTGAAGGGCTCGCTGAGGAACAACAGCGCTACGTCGTTGTATGAATCCGCTAAAACAGGAATGATAGCTTCCGTTATACGTAGCTATCAGCTAATAACTTGTTTCCAACGCGGGAATCGAACCCATGACCTCCGAGTCAAGAGCCGCTTTATAACCACTACTTAGACGTTATAGGTACAGTAGAAATGCAGGATCAACGAAATAGGAAAGCAAGGATAAGCAATAAGCATGATACTTAGGGTATAGAATACAGATGCTGGATAATATGACGCTATCATATTGTGTTCTTTGCTTGGGCTTAGCTTTCTCCTTCTCTTCTGCCCTTGCCCACATTTTTCTAGTTAGTACCAATTTGTGAGTAATAAATAGTTATATATCTATCTATGTGATTGATGTATAAATTGCCGGTCCCAACTTCCAAGACAGTTTTAATAACAATAATAATAATAAACCATTTATTTCAGACTAAGTCCATAATTTGTTAGTAGATACTACAATACTTAAAAAAACTAGGTTAGTAGACATAATAATAAAATTCAATCAAGATTCAATCAATTTAAATATCTGTTTGGTCTGTTTGCGGCACTAGGTACATGCACATGTATACGTACCCAATGGTGCACAATGGGACAATCAAATTTGTCACTAATTTTCCTAAGTTTTAGCATGTCTCTCGGGCAATTCATCGCGATCATGCAATGAAAAATGTATCAAGACTTACATGTATTGTAATCTTTGTGGATAACAATTTTCTTCACAAATCTGTCTTGGTGTGGGAGGTTTTCTTTTTTGTTATCAGTGTCCCATTCGCCGGCTCTGCATTTAATCTGGAATATACAACATGTTGCTTATATTAGGGCCTGATTAACATCGGTAATCGTACGCGCCACATTTTAGAATTCGTTGTATGAATAATGAATGATGTGAAACCTCGCACATTTGTCCGCACCGTACGCGCCGCATTTCGTGTACTATGCGGTGTGAATTTCAGACATCTAACTTAGCCATCGAAACAAGCGAATGCTAACAAGTAACAAGCACTGTTAGAATATAATTTCGCTTGGTTGTCTTTTCAGTACCTATTTACTATTTACCTCTTCTGGTTTCCTGTTTTCGACTTTGTGTGCAGCTGTTATGACTACGGATGGGTGGATGATGCTTCCACCCCCTATGTAATCCGTGTTCACCCATTCGGTCTCGTCAGTCCTGCTAAAAGTTGAATATAATTTCTAATTATACTTTTATGTAAGTACCCTTATAATCTTATGCAAACTTAAGAATCCTATTTTACATCTTTGAAAACACAGAAGTATCAAAAGATTTTCGAGGTAATAAAATTTAATTACGATTTGTGAGTCAAATTACATTAAATAAATAATGAATAAATAAATAAATTTTTTATTAAGTAATCAATTTCGTTAAGTACATTTTTTTACAATGAAAGGGACACAATATGTATTTATGCAAAGTATTCTGATAGGGAAAACATTGGCAGCCGTACTAGTATGAACTGTGTCACAGCTGCCTTTGTTTACAGCACAAGGTATCTCAGTTTGTAGTAAGCACACAAAGAGTTTTACCACATTACAACGTCGCAAAGCGTCGCGTTTTTAAATGACCCCTTTCCAAAGATATAGGAAGCCAACAGCTGACAGGCAGGAAAAATTGAAACGCCCTGCAAGGTTGCAATGTTAACTCACCCTCAGGGACCTATCAGACAGAGAGCGGTCACGCGGTCAAGCGTTCAAGCGGTCTGCAGCTTTGCGTACTCTTGTGTTGTGTTTTGTTATATTATTTAGGGTTCCGTACACAAAGGGTAAAAACGGGACCCTATTACTGAGACTTCAATATCTGTCCGTCTGTCTGTCCGTCTGTCTCCAGGGTGTAACTCAAGAACCGCTATAGCTAGACTTCTGAAATTTTCACAGATTGTGTATTTCAGATTTCTGTAACCGCTAAGTATAACAACAAATACTAAAAAGAAAATAAAGTTAATATTTAAGGGGGGCTCCCATACAATAAACGTTATTTTTTTGGTCTTTTTTACTCGTAACCCGTAATGGCAACATAATATAAACACTTGAAATTTTCACAAAATCCTCAATTATAATTACTTTGATATTAAATAATAAAATTAATATAAAATAAATAATTAAGGGGGCTCCCATACAAAAAACACATTTTTTTCCCTATTTGCGCTCTAACGGTACGGAACCCTTCGTGCGCGAGTCCGACTCGCACTTGGCCGATTATAGTATAGATATACTTAAACACGGGGCGTTCTGACCGAGTCAAAATTCCTCCTGTGTGACTGACCAGTGACCGCTCAAACGCAGAACGCTTGAAGTGCTTGAACGCGCGACCGCTGTCTGATGAAGGAGTGAGCACACTGAGACGGGGCGCAGCGGATTTCCGCTTCCATACAAATTGTATGGAGGCGGATTTTTACGATGAGCCCCGGCACGCTGAGCCCCGGCACGGCCCGTCTCAGTGTGCTCACTCCTTAAGTGATAGGTCCCTCAGCATCTCTAGAAGTTGTTTTTCAGCAGTCACGTTCTTGCCAGCTTTATACACTTACTTGAGTAGAGCCACCATCCAGGGGAAGTCTCCGAAGCCGGCGAAGATGTCCTTATCCTTGCCGTTGTACTTCATGGCACAGTCGCCAGGGTCGCTGATGCCGCAAAACTTCGGCGGCTCATACTTTTCCATTACGTCCCTTCCACAGTGACCTTCGGTGCCTGAAACCAAGAAACAATAAGACCTTTGTATCCATTGTAGATATTTACGCACGCGGCGTTTTACGACTCTGGGCGACCGCCCAGGGCACCGGGAAAAAGGGGCGCTGAAGGCAAACAAAAGGGGTGCCATTTTTTTAAGCACTACCAGCACCCTGGGCGCACAAAAAATCTCGCCCAGGGCGCTGGTAGTGTTAAAACCGGCACTGTATTTACATACTTAGTATTCCCCGCTAGCACCTGTGATCTTCTGTACCCTCTCGAGTGCGAAGCATAGTTACCAATTACCATATTTACCAATAAGGTAAAGGTAATCCTGTCTGCAGTCAGGATGACTAGAGTCAATCTAATTTTGTTTACGGTGTAAGGTATTTTTATGTGAAATTAGAAGAGAATTATAGCCAGAGTATTTCTTTAGGGTGGGTTGCACCAACTAACTTTAGCTATACCTGTAACTTTAACTATAACTACAATGCAAAATGTTAAATCTTTGGTTAAAGTCAAAAATGGATGCCATATTTAACCATAACCTTGAGCTCAACAAGGCTTTAAATGAACGTGGCTGTTTAAAATACCAAAAGGTATTTCTTAAAACTTAAAGGCTGTAAAGCGTTACAAAATATATAATTTATTCATTTTCACAAGTTGCTGTTACAAGCCATTTTCCTAGACTATACTAAATTTCATGAAAATCGTTGGAGCCGATTCCGAGATTCCAATTATATATATATATATATATATATATATATATATATATATATATATATATATATATATATATATATATATATATATATATATATATATATACAGTGTGTAACAAAAATAAGTGATAATACTTTAGGGTGTGTACGTGTTCCTTGTAGAGAGTTCACTGTGAAAGTAGCAGCGCTGAAAGACGAAAATTTTTTTTCACTTTTGTATGGGCAAGCGCCCGAGCGTCACGAGTTTCCCCATACAAAAGTGAAAAAAAAAATAGTTTTTCAGCGCTGCTACTTTCACAGTGAACTCTCTACAAGGAACACGTACACACCCTAAAGTATTATCACTTATTTTTGTTACACCCTGTATATATATATATATATATATATATATATATATATATATATATATATATATATATATATATATATATCTTTAAACGAGCAATTCTTGTATATATATATTGTTACGGTACATGGTATACGGACACGTGGTGCGCAAGTACATACTCGAACCTTCTAGAAAGGTCTAATGTTTGTTTACGTGTTTACCCTTTATTTGTTAGCGTGTTTGAATTTAGACCTTATGACTGAGTCCATAAGGTCTAAATTAAATTCAACTTACTGCACTTATCGCAAGGACGGCAGTTTTATTGTGGTACATGCCCGAGCCTCCTAGAAATTTCCCACGGTTGTTTACTTGTTTACGTGAATCGGGAAATTTCTGGAATTCGTCTCGCCATATAAAAAGAGCCGCAGGCAGGCCCGGCAAGTGAGTTCGTTTCGAGCTTTCATCAAGGCGATTTCGGAGTGATCAATAGTGAGTGAACCAGTGAAACCTGCGACTTGGCTACGACCTAGGACAGTGATAGTGCTTAGTGATTGGACCTAGTGATTTGTGTTTGGACTTAGTGCTAAGTGTTGTGACCTAGTGTTTAGTGCAGTGTTAACGAGCAATTATTGTATATATATATATATATATATATATATATATATATATATATATATATATATATATATATATATATATATATATATACAATAATTGCTCGTTTAAAGATATAAGATTTAGTGATAGCTTCAATATTTACAAATTGTTTTCATCAATCAAAATATAATCCTTCAATTCCTTCAAATCCCTTTTTTTTCACTTGACACTATTGTCAATCTGGACGTCTTTCTGGTTAGCTCTTTTCATGTACTTTTTTCTCAAATTAAACCTCGACTTTTTCCTCTCTTTGACTACATTTGACTATTATGACGTCTTTGACTTGAATTTTATGAATGTTTCTACCATGACTTTTTGAGATATTTAATTTTATAATGTTTTGAATTCTATATTTACTATTACTATTTACTTCCCTTACCACCTTACTTTGGTTTTGTTCTTTGGTTCCTTTACGCTTCTCACTTTTTTTTTACTTTGTATCTCGAACAATAGTTTAAATATTGTTTTAGTGTATTTTTATACCTTCCCTCGCAAGGACCATGTTTAATACTCAAAAGTCCTTTTTGAGTTGACGAAGAAGACCATGACCATACTTTACTTCTCAGAGGTTCGGGACCATGTTAATTTCTTTACTCAGAGGTCCGGGACCATATTAATTCCTTTACTCAGAGGTCCGGGACCATAATATTATTAATTTCTTTAAGGCCTTGCAAGACCATATTAAGTACTCAGAGGCCCTGCATGCGTCCTCGAAGATTTTAAAGATGAAGGACCATGTTACCTTCTCGAAGGTCCTTTTGGATCATGTTCTTCTGGTTGAGTCTCAAAGGCCCGGGACCATATAACATATTTAATTCTCAGAGGTCCGGGACCATATTAATTTCTTCTTCTTGAGTTGACTGTATACATTTTCCATTTACTTTTTTGCTCGAAGGACCATGTTTAAAATACCAAAAGGTATTTCTTAAAACTTAAAGGCTGTAAAGCGTTACAAATATAATTTATTCATTTTCACAAGTTGCTGTTACAAAGCATTTTTCTAGACAACAATATGACACATTTCTATTGACAACAGTTGGCGTTGGAGTATTATTTTTAAATCTAAAGAGGTATCATAATTCGACTGAACAGTGGCGAAAAAAGGAACTAACACTGTCATCATACAAAAACGCCATTTTTGACAGCTCTCTTTACCAGCAGCGCCCCCGCCCCCGTTCATTTCAAGCCTTATCGAACCAGCTGTCATCTGTAAATTCTGTGGTCAAAGTTAAGGTTAAAGTTAAAGTTAGCCTTAACTTTAACTTTAACCACGCCTCGGTGCAAGTTGCAACCCACCCGAAGTATTGCAAAAATATTAACTTCTAAATCATATTATTCAGAATTAGGTACAGTACTTATAGGCTATTTTCCTCATGACACATAATACTTATATAATAATTATGCTAAAATAATAATTGGAAGGAAAGAGGTGTCAAAATATTATATACTTACCTACTTACATTATGTTATAACACGATTTTATAACATAGTTGTATACAGCAAATTATAACTTTGCAATAATCCACATCCATCCACAATAAGCTTTTTTATAACGCGCGACGTTGTGCCTAATGGCCCATTGCCACAGAATATCCATTGCCTAGTTCGGATCTGAAGTTTTTCGAGAGGTTTTTAATTTTTGTCTATTTTCGTATCCATTCGGCCTGCCCTGCCTGCCCTGCCCCGGGACTGATGCCGAAAACGCTATGTGATAATAGACTATGTTGCCTTGGCTATTTCGTTTTTCAGATCACATAGCAGACATATGGAAAACTAACTAATACATATTTCCGAGTGAAGAAGACACCAATTACATTCCTTTACTTTTCTTTGCTTACTCGATAACTAGTTTCTACACCGAGAACCATTTTAATTTTTTAATGTGGTAAAGCGCTCCACTGCAGATTGGGAATCTCCTATCAGCAGTATGGAGTTATAGCAATGGCGCACTTGCCGGGTAGGCGCACTTTGCCATACTCACTATACTCAAAACTTACCATCTCCCATGTCACTAATTGTCAGAGTGTCGGTTTCGTCCTCCACTATCCGTATGGGAATATTCTGGCAGCTCACGTACACGCATAGGAGGCCGATGATGGCAGCACTAGAATATAATGATTAAAAATTAAATTAAGAAATTTAAAAAAACCCCCGCCAAACAACTTTAAAAAGTAATGAAATAACATATTTTACTGACTTTAAGTTTAAATAATTCCTAAGTGTAAAGTGATATTTTAGTCCATAATTGTTGTCACGGTATGTCGGGGGACCGCCAACAGTGTCTTTTGCATTTTGTATCGCCATGTCACTGATTGTCTCGATTCAGTTCGCTGTGAACTGACCCTTAAACTATAATGTTATGTGAAATCAAACATCTACATTAGCGGTCCCCCGACACACCTTGACAACAATTATGGACTAAAATATCACTTTACACTTAGGAATTATTTAAACTTAAAGTCAGTAAAATATGTTATTTCATTACTTTTTAAAGTTGTTTGGCGGGGTTTTTTTTTAATTTCTTAATTTAATTTTATTTCATGCTTTTTAAACTTGTGTTGGTTATAATGCAGAGTAATTCCTATCAACAGGATCATAATATTATATCCCAATGAACTATCTAGGAATGTTATTTTTGGATGAGGCCGTCAATATGAGTCCAAACATGAAACCTCCACTTTGGGTTCATATGGAGCTCGGCTTTTATAGAATCCAGGTGATGCTGCAGCAGCAGCATGCAAAAATTTATGGGTTATTTACGTCTTACTAGTTGTCGCAATTAAAATGAGCCCAAACACGAAACCATTGCTCTAAGTTGGTGAGGAGTTGGGTATCCTATTGATTACCAGGTGATGCTGCAGCACCAGGTCAACATTCCATTAATGTGTAAATATTCATAAATGTCACGAACTAGAATTCAATAAATTATAAAGCCCACCAAACTACTGCAAGTTGCTAATCGGCCCTTCACGAACCAGATGAACCGCGATTTTTCAACACAGAGCAGGCTGATGATGATGAACTATAGCTAAGAACACTCTCAATTAAGTCAGCTTTCAAACAAAAAAAAACTAGATCAAAATCGGTCCACCCGTTTGGATGCTACGATGCCACAGACAGACAGACAGACAGACAGACAGACAGACAGACCGACAGACACGTTAAACTTATAACACCCCTCTTTTTTGTCGGGGGTTAACTAAATTGTAACGTAACAATTTCTTTAGACCTTTGTACGTTTTTGACTACCAACTATGAGAGAGCAGAGACACATAGTATTTTACTCTAATTTGATAGTAGGCAAGGATTTCCAAGTTTCATCTTCTCGTGGGGTAGTTCTTGGTGGTAATCATGAAGAACAGTTCGAAAAGTGTTTATTTGTATCTAACGAAAAAATAAACATTATTTAATTTCATTTCTATGCCTCAAGTATCAAAAAGCACAAAACATCGGTTTCGAATTGCTTTTTAAGCTAAAAGCAATAATGATCCCCACAAGGTGTTTAATTTAGTCTTGTCTAAATTACACAGTTACTTCAATCTTTATATCTTTAAACGAACAATTATTCTTGTATATACTCGTATGTAACTATATATAATACAAGTGGAATCTCGGAATCGGCTCCAACGATTTTCATGAAATTTAGTATATAGGGGGTTTCGAGGGCGATAAATCGATCTAGCTAGGAATCATTTTTAGAAAATGTCATTTTATTCGTGTTTTATCAAATACCGAGCAAAGCTCGGTCAAAATATAGCTAGTAATAATAATAAGAGCTTTCGCTTCGCTATAGAATCGTCAACCAAAAATGTATGGAAATGACATAAGCGTTCGTTATCATGAGTCTCTTGTCGTAATCGTGTACACCATTGGTAGCCAAATTACAAGTTGGACGAAAGCGATATCACTGTTCATCTTCTTTATTGCGATAAAGAAGTGCCCCTTAGCTTTTTGTATAGAAAGTCCTAGACAACACACACAAATGCCACTAATCGCTAGCGTTTTCGTATCTTTTCTTTTCGTCACAAACGATTGTTAAAAAGGCGGTGTTATCGCGTTGAAGAACAAAATGGCGTGCATTCAGCTGTAAATTGTGTGTGGCTGCCGATCAATGGTTCTTACTTCTTGTTAAAAACATAAGTACTCAAGTATTAATTAATATGCATGCATTACGCTTGCTGTGGACCGCGCACCACCACACCATATCGGACAGGCGCAGGAGGAGGCTTTTGCTAAGACGGCAATTAGAGAGAATAGAAGACATGCCGGAACTTCTATTCACACAAAATTTCCGTCTTGACAAAGCCTCCTACACAAGTTTGTGTATGGATTTGCGCAGGGCAAATATTTTAAAGGGAACCAACGAAATACCTCTCCAAATTAAGGTAAGAAAAAGAAAATGTACTTAAGTAACTTTACTATAGGTATTGTAATTCAAATGTTGGTCTTGAGTTCTTTATTCAAGTTCGGAGTTTCAGTTTTGTGCACGTTCCCAAGTGTCAAAATCCATTTAAACAGCTCTAAAACAGTTTCAGATTTTATCAAAATCGGTCTAGTGGTCAGTTTTGTGTATGGTCGGACTCCATTTATTTTATGATTTGTCGCACAACTTTTAAATCTGAGGCTAAATAAATGTGCAGTATTGTGAATTATTATAATAGTGAAATACAAACAAACTAGCTTTTCAAGACTTTTGATATTGATTTTTCTTTACAGTTACATGGATCTGATAAAATCTGTCATCCATGCTGGCAAAAAATTGACCGAGCTGCTACTTGTTCCACTGAAGTAAGACATCCCAACAATAACCAACCCAATATAATCTTGCCAATGTACACTAGAGCTTCAGGTTCTCAACAGTTTTGTTTTTATCCTGATTGTCATTCAACCCAAAGACTGGCTGCTCCTAAGTGGCTGAGAATAAAATTATTCACTGATTATTTTTATGTACCACAAAACTGTAGGATTTGTTCCTTCCATTTATATAATGATAATTGGGAGGTACTTAGTAATATCCAGCAACCGATTCATAGTTTTAATGCAGAACACATTCAGGACTTCGCTGCGCTCATATTATGACTATTTTATGGTCTTTAGGCTCGGCAAGGCATCAAGATCATATTGATCCCCCTGCCCAGTTTCTTGATCAAGTATTACTTACTTATGAAACAGAGTAATAAAATATTTATTAAAAATATGTTGTTTTATTTGATTATTTAACTTTTCCAATAACACATAGAAATCTAAATATAAAGTCTGATACAAAACTAGGTTTATATTCTGCTTTTTACAAAGACAAATGACGGGAAGTATATGTTATTTCCGCAGGTGCTGATGGTACTAATCTAGGACCGCCTACATCGGCGGGCCTCCCCGTGGAGGTAGATGGTCTTGGATTAGTTGGCTCTATTATATTATATTGTATGTCTTCCGTCGACATCATCTGTGGTGATTGTGGTGATGGTGGTGGGAGTATTCTGCAAAAAAATAAACAGTGTATGAAAGTATTATAAAAGATAAATAGTTTCATTGGGTTTAATTGAATTGATAAAATTAGTCAAAAACACATACCATTTACAAAAATTTGCTCTATGTTGGCTGGCTCTGCCTGGATGTCTACAGGTCTTTCAATGAGATTAATGTTCTGGAAAAAAATAAATGAAAAAGTTTTATCAATGAAAATATTTTCATACATTGACCATACATAATATAATATTATCCATTTAAAGTAATTTATTATAGAAACAAATTAATATTTTAATCACTTACGGTAAAACCCAGCTCTTGGACAGCCTCTTGGCCTTGGACAGCCAGTAGGCCCATGATAGCCAGCACTCTGAGATCAAGTGCCGACAGCGACTGACCATCATGAGGCCCACCGCCTGTGCCATTGGCAGCTAGGCGGATTCTAAGCCCCTTCTTCTTAGTTTTTGACTTTAGATCTGCCCAAACCTATGAAAAATGAAATACATGTTTTTTTTTAATTATAACTTTGTAAAACATTTATTTCTCTCTTATCAAGAAGTAGTATAGAGTAAGAAATTATTTATTTGTATTAACTTAAAACCAATCTAAAACATAAGAAACAATTCTTCTTTAATAAAAGATTGAAGATTAATATTATGACTAAATATATTATAATATTATTAAGTAAATGATGTATTCTGATGAAAAAAAATTATCATGAAAGTCTGTGATGAAATAAAAATTACAATTATTAAGTACATGGAATTGAGTTTGTTTTTTTAAAAAGCTTTGTAATACCTAGCCCCCAGCTACATTTAAGGTACAAAGCTTTAATCAAGATTTCAAATTAAGTACTTTGTTTCTAAATTTGTTTTAAAATACTTTGAAATAAAACCTTGCAAATTAACAATTGAATTACTTTCACTGTAGTGAAAAAAAGCAGCATGTATACTGCTTTGTAACTGATTTATTTGCAATGTAAAAAATACTAAGGATTCTAGTATTATGAAGGAATTTATACAAATTATTATTGGTTCATATTATCAAACATTTAATACCTACTTACAAATGATCAAATGTATAAAACATATTTTACCAAATGAATACTTACTTACATACCTTCTCATTGAAATAAAATACTTACTTAATCTTGCTTAAAATCTACTTATAACATTTTAAAAACCTATATTTAAAACTTACTTTTTTCCACTTTTTGGTTGTTTTTGTTGAGCCATTGCCTATGGCATTAAGGCTATGGGTCAGGGTGTCCCATAGCCTTTCAGATCGAAGGCGCCCTTGGGCACCACCAACGGGCCTGGATAAATCTCCATTACTGCAATACATTTAATAGAATAAAGGTTTTCAGTATTTAAGCAACAAATATTATGAACTACTAACTAGTATCATCTAATATGCATCACATTCCTACACATGATAATAATATTAAGTTCATGGTTTGCCCATTGCACAGGGATCATGCCTCAGGGTTAGTCTGAAGGAACTAGACTGAAATCACAAACCTTTTATTATCTCTTAATACCTCATGCCATTAGCTTGATCCTTTCGTAAGTGTACAATTGAATATTGATACATAGTAAGTTTTATCACTACCACTAAACCATTTAAGCAAAATATTTAAGAAAATATAAGTTTTCAACATCATCGTAGGCATCAATGTAGTAACTACAACTGTGAAATTTACTTACGTCTCCATGTATTCTGTTAAATATATATACTGTTCGTTACTTGTTTTGCACGTTCATTTTAATTTCTATCGAAAATAAATTAACAAGAAGAAAAAACACGAAAAACTTCTCGTTCACATTGGAATAAATTCGCGGTCTGAGTTGGCGGCATAACAAACTCATTTCAAAGTTATTTTACCTCTGAGTTATGGCGAAAGTGATCCTAAAATCCTTGTCATAAAGTCTATAGCCGAGACCATAGTCGTGTTCGTTTCGTTTTTCAATGCACATTGCGCATGCGCAAAGTTAAAAATAATGGCGGCTCTCGACATATGCCGGCTCTTGATATAGGCGAACGCGTTGGCCAACGCGTCTGCAGACGCGTTGGCCCAATGTGTAGAACGGGCGTTCGCGCGTTGGCCGTAGGTATTTAGACGTTGGCCGACGCATCTGCGAGCTTGCCGCGCGGGTCGGAAATGTCGGCAAAAGATCAAAGGACATTTGTCGCAAGCTTCGCGCTCCATCCACACATAGGCCGCGCGATCAGTTTGCCCGGAGTTATAATTATGATAATTATTATAATATGTAATAATTTTTGTATGTAATAATTTAATAAATAATAAGTAGGTAATAAAATAATTACTTATATTATTTTAATATTATAAAATATTATGTAAAAGTGAGTTTATTTCTTTGTTTGTTACGTTTTCTCGCCTTTTATTTATTTATTTCCAGAATACTCTTTAAAAACTTTTTCTTGTCCACATTTACAAAGTAATTATAAGCTGTGAATAAATAAACAGCTGCAGCTGTTAGCGACTAAACATCCATTTTGAATCCGTCCGCACATTGGCGCGATCCAAAGCATACTGAACGACCTTCCTATGTGTGGATTACTCACAAACGCCGTTGCAAGCGCACTGCCAACGCGTCTGCAGACGCGTTGGCCAACGCGTTCGCCTATATCAAGAGCCGGCAATAGGCGAACGCGTTGGCCAACGCGTCTGCAGACGCGTTGGCCCAATGTGTAGAACGGGCGTTCGCGCGTTGGCCGTAGGTATTTAGACGTTGGCCAACGCGCGAACGCCCGTTCTACACATTGGGCCAACGCGTCTGCAGACGCGTTGGCCAACGCGTTCGCCTATGTCGAGAGCCGCCATAAGTGTCAGTGTGTCATGTTTTAAAATACCATTAAATTTCTGTCAGATTTTAGAACATGACACTGACACTAACACTGACATTGACATTTAAAAAACGAAACGAACACGACTCATACTGACAGTTGACATTTGACAGTTGAAATTTAACAGTTGACATTTGACAGGACAACAAAACCAAAGACAATTTTGGGGCAAACGAAGGTAAAGAGAAAATCGTTATGGAATCACCGAAACGTAAGTTCGCCGGTTGTTGGCTAGGGCAAAATGTTCTGTATTGCATTGGCGTTAAAGAATCTACTAGTCTCTTCGTAATAAGGCGAAGTAAATTTGGCTAGGGCCTCAGGGGGGTGAGCGAATATCTTTTCTTTATCGCTTCTTTATACAGTGTGTAACAAAAATAAGTGATAATACTTTAGGGTGTGTGCGTGTTCCTTGTAGAGAGTTCATTGTGAAAGTAGCAGCTCTGAAAGACAAAAACGCTTATGTCAATTCCATAGATTTTAGTTGGCGATTCTATAACGAAGCGATAACGAAAAAGTTTTGGCTAAATGGCCTGACCAGTGACCACCAAGGTACCGTCATAGATAGAAATCAAACTCTGTGCCTTTCTTTTTGCTCTCGAACGGTACTATAAAGATTTACGTGGCCCAACAACAATGTAATTAATTTTTTTTAAATTATAATAATAATAATATTTATTTAGTATTTACAATGATGGTGAGATACAATTATTATATTAGAGCTACTTAAACTAAATAAGTACAAATTTAATGATTATAGTATTGCCTGAACTAGGATACCCTGTGTTTCAGGCTAAAATTAGTGCTACAATAATTATTACGATACAAACTATAGCTGGGTCAGGCCGTAGATTTTTCCACTTTTTTCATAACCAGTGAGATTCATACAATATCACAAACAATTTAATATTTTTACCTGCTTTGGTATTTTTATCCTGTTGTATTTTATTAAAGGTAAAAACAACTTTTACGAATTAGCTGTAACTAGAAAAGTTTTTATAAAATTTAATTTCAAAGAGCACAAGGAAATATATTATTTTCATACAAAAAAAACTTGTCAATAAATTTAATCATAACTTTAATCAACAAATGTTACGAATATTTATTGAAGTAAGCTGTATTGTATAATACATAATAGAAAAGGAGGTTCGAGCAATTTAACGCAATATCTCTTTATGATTTAACGCCATTCCATTTATGTTTATCCCAATTTTAAAACATGTCTTTAATTTCTACACTTTTATGTTACTATTTTTATGTTACCAATATCGTGGTTAAATGTAAACTTTGAATAATATTAGGAGAATTGGCATTATAAGACAGGCAACATTGAATAGAAGTATTAGAGTTAAAAAAAAAGACGCCATATTGTTGTCTATGGATTGTGTCAAACAGTGCACGCATTTTTCGTCAGTGAAATTGGAAAACAATTATTGTGATTTTTAAAGATAAGTACTCGCTGGTTTATGTTAATTGTGTTATTTGTTTGTATGGTAAAGCTTACATTTATGAAAGAAACGTCTTTAAAAGCGCAAATCTTTTTCGTTTCCAAATTATAACCTTCTTTCATCCAAAATATTTCACTTTTATGTTACTTTATGTTACTCTTATGATACTTTTCTGTTACCGGTAACATAAAATTTTATGTTACGTAACATAAGGGGCCCATAAAGGTCTGCGCATAATAATAATATTATAATAACTTAAAAAGATGGGATTATACATCTCACTCACCCACTTCTCACGCACATTACACACGCACTACACACACTCACAAACACTTATCACTTTCACCTACTGACTCCACACTTCTTTTACTTATGCAATTATGTACTAAGTGCTAGACTAGATATTAAGCTGGAAGAGCGAGGCATTCCCAACAAAAACAAGTGTCTTTTGACTACTCAAAGGGAAGCCCCTGCAACAAATATGTATGGATTTACATAAATAAAGAATTTTATTTATTTATCCATACTAATATTATAAATGCGAAAGTGTATCTGTCTGTCTGTCTGTCTGTCAGTCTGTCAGTTTGTCTGTCTGTCTGTTACCTCTTCACGCCCAAACCGCTAAACCGATATTGCTGAAATTTGGTATGGATATACTTTAGAGTCCCGGGAATAACATAGGATACATATTATCCTGGAAAAATGTACGCTTCCCGCGCGATAAACGAATTTTGGCGCAACGGAGTTGGAAAAAAACGAAAACAAAGACAATGAAGATAAGATTAGAGCCGAAGAAAACACAAACACAGCCGAGGATGATAAGATTCAGTCTAACGAGGGTTGCAACAAAGCAGAAGAAGATATAAATAAAGCCAAAGAAGACGAAAATAAAGCGGAAGATGGAAAAGAAGATGGGAGTAAAGGCAAAAATGACAGAATCAAAACGGAAAATAACGAAAATAAAGACAATGAAGATAGGAATAGAGCCGAAGAAAACAAGTTAGATGAGGATTACAAGATAAAAGCAAAAGACAAAATTAATAATAAATACAAAATAAATAACGCTGAAATTAGCGGCAGCAAAGATGATGTAGATGAAAATTCTATTCAAAACTTAATGTGTAGTATTTTAAAAATAAATGACACTGTTTTAGTACGCTATTACCAAAAAAAAAACTTGGAAATACTATGTTGGCTTTGTAATGAATTTAGAATTAAAGAATAGTGAGCAATATTATAAAATTAAATTCTTAAAAAGTATTACAGATTCTTTGAGAAATGTGAAATTTATAATTCCAAAAAAACGAGATGTCGATTTAGTACCTGAAGTATCTATAGTGAAACAGATTAACATTACTCAAGAAAATGATTCCAATGAATATTATCTGTGTGACGAAAGTGACACAGTCTATTTTGTATAAAAGATATTATTTACTTTTTGTTTTATATTATAAAGTTTTTCCTGGCAATTAAAATTAGATTTTAGGGAAAAATACGTTTTAAGCTTGTTACCTAATTGTTATTTCTACATTTTACTGAATTTAGCTCAAGATTTGATTTTATCTAAGTATAAAAATATTAGTAAAGCGATTTTAATTTGTGATTGAAAGAAGCTAAATAAATAAGTATGTGTATTTGAATGTTAGAGAAACAATAACAGTTGTTGTTTACCTTTCGTGAATTTATTTTTGATACTAGATAAGATATTGCTTTAAAAAGCCAAATGAAAATAAGTAAATAATCATGTCGATTCCAATGCACACAATTAAATTTTATTAAAAATAGAAGTGATGCCATCCCTTTCACTCTCATTTCCATTCGTCTGCTTGAGAAAGAGTCAGCATGAATTTTAGTTTTAATAAAATTTAATTATGTACATTGGAATCGACATGAATATCTACGAAATTGAAACGTTGATTGCAGCATTTAACTACTTACTAAGAATTAATAAAATTACATTCAAGTAAGAAGTTGTTTATTTTTATTTGTAAATTGCCTCACATTGTGTCGTTATGTATGCAGCTTTATTATAATTAATGTGACTTTTATGTTACTTTTATGATACTGTAACATAAAAGTTTGTAAGTTACTTTATGTTACAAAGTGGAAAAATCTACGGCCTAACCCAGCTATGCCTTAAAGTTACAAATTAAATTAAGTAGTTACACTAACTATAATTATTATAGTTTTAAATTACCTATACTAATATTAATTTATTATTACACAATATTATACTTACTTAATCTTATTCTAATGTTCATTTATTGCAAAACCACTAGAAGTTTTTCTGTTTCCTCATAAGACATATTTTGAAGAAAATTTTTAAGGTTTAATTTACAATTAAAATAATTAACAGAATATATATTTAACAGGGCATTTATTCTTTTATAAAGAAGAGGACCTAAAAATATGTAGTACTTATCAGCAAAAGCATGTTTTGTATTTATTTCTAGTGGACAAACGATATCTTTCCGCCTTTTGTTGATGGAATCCGGGTAGAAGGGTAGAGATATGTGTTGCTTTAGTACTACGTTTAGGATGAAAAGCTGACGAACTGTTAGTACCTACTTCAAAAGACGTATAAAGCTGGTTAGTAGGGAAAAGAAAAGATCGAAAGTTACATATTTTGATTATTGCCCTTTGTGCTCTTTCAACAGTTAGTAACAGCGTTTTTCCTACTCCTCCCCAAGATGTAATATAATAAGTTAGGTAGTATCGATTGACATAAAGCAAAATACACCTGCTTGATTAAATGTTGGTCTAGTATATGACGAAATTTCTTGAAAATAAACATCAACTTACGAACTTTTTCACATAGTTTATCTACATGAGGCCTAAAAGACAGATTTTCATCTATTATTATACCTAGATACTTTATATTGTTGATCCCATCAATACTAGGACATGTGCATGCCATATTAGAGAATGTTGTGCAAAGATGTGCATATAGTGGCTGGTTAGTAATTGCTGTGGTGGATTTACGCATCATTGACAATGATGGTAAGATTGAGATAGGGCGGTAATTTGAGACTTCCTGTTTGTCACCGGATTTATAAATCGGTACTACGACTGCCTTTTTTAGACATTTAGGAAAATGACCTTGAGATAAGCATTTTTGAAAGATATGGGTTAAGTGTGGAACCAGAATATGTCTAAATTTTTTCAAAATTGTACACGAGATATTATCCCATCCAACTGCGCAGTCGTCCCGTAGGCTTTCAATAATTCTACCTACCTCGGATTCATCGGTGTCTATTAATGAGAAAGACATTGCGTTAGATCTATAAGTTAAAGCGGCATAATTATGGTCGACCGTGCAATTGGCTTTGTGATTTATGTGCTAAGTGCGCCCCAATATTTACAAAATAATTATTTACAATGTTTAGAGATGCCAATTCTGAAGATTGATTTTTCAGCAAAACTGAGGATGATTCGTGATGCTTTTTGGTGTATGTTATGTCCTTGATATGTTTCCCAATTTTTCTGCTGTTATAAAAACATTTTGGAACGTGCTAGAGCACGTTCCAAAATGTTTTTATCACTTATAATACCACAAGAGCTTCAAAATTATCGGATATTTCCCGATAGGTTCGTTGCAAACAAATGAAGGATTCAAGTTTTTCAGGTTAAAAAATCACGAGCGCGAAGCGCGAGTGATTTTTCCTGAAAAACTTGACGACTTTATTTGTTTGCAGGGAACCTTGAGGGAAATGCCAGATAATTTTGAAGCTCGTGTGGTATTCGGGGGATTATTTTTCCGTCCCAAATGTCGGCCAATATAATTGCACCATGAGACACAATTGAATTCAACCTGTCAGTTTGACGTGTTTGTCTTTTATATATAGCAACTACCAGAGAAAATTTTCAAAAAATTATCAGTATAATACCATGTAGGTTGTACCACGTGACGTCGAATGGTGCAATTCTATTGGTCGATATTTGGGTCGGAAAAATAATCGTAATTATTTTTTACTCGTCTTAGCAAGTCATTGCAAAAGTTACGATGCCGTTTGTATGTGGTTTGCAATATGGCATTGTGTGGACTTTCTCTAGATTTCATATGTAATTTATCCCTATGTCTTATGCAGCGCAGAAGACCGGGAGTAATCCATGGCTTGAGATTTAATTTTTTACTGCTAGTGCGATAGAGCCTTGTATTTTTCTGGATTGCATTTTGTAGATTTTGTATTACGTATGACATACAAAAATCAGTGTCTGCATTATTGTAAATCGGTGCAAAGTCGATTTTGCATAAATCTTCCTCGAGTTTATTTATGTTTAACTTAGACATTAATTGACAATTTTGTTTGTGACTACGCATGCGACAATTTAATGTTAGTAGGACAGCGTTATGATCTGTTATTGTTGGGTTTAAAATTAGTGTTAGCGGTTGATAATTTGATTTAAGCATTACGTGATCTAAGCAGGATCCACTTCGATGAGTGGGGAGCGTATGAGCAGGGAGTAGGCCGTGATAAGCACATAAGTTGAGGTAGTCCTGAGCACTGCTGTCATTGCTTCCTGGAAGAATGTTAATATTAATATCTCCAATCAAAATTATATTCTTAAAATGTGATAGATTTGTGAGGTGTTCATTTAATTTATTCATAAAAATAGATATATCTCTAAAAGAAGGTGATCTGTACGTCCCTAGGACTGCATATTCAGTTCCTATTTTCAGTAATAGTGTGCTACAGTCCTGGAAAGCTAACTCCTCTACGGTAGCATTAAGCTGTTTATTATATATCTATCCTGACCGATTTCGGCCACAGCGACTTTGGGTCTACGGCTATTGCAAGCGTCGTTCGTGTGCTCGCAGGTGACTGAAGTAACCGATTTTTGCACTAAACGTGCGAGAACATTAAGCGCAAGTCAGTACCCCTCCTACATAATGATAGTGTATGGCTACAGGTGGTCGAGCCTTGAGCGCGTCGCGTTTAGCATCTAGCTCGGCCACACGCACTTTCTCATACTCTGACACCTTAGTGCTCACGGTCCGCTTCCATAGTGATCGGCCCGCAGCCATTGTCTCCCATTGTGACCGATCTAAGTCACACTTCTTCATGTGGCGCATGAGCACGTCTTTGTACCGCAGTAATTGGCCGCCTTGTTTTCGCTTGCCATTACTAAGTTCAGAATAAAAGACGCGCTTGGCCACAGCAGTGTTAGGCATCCGAGAGACATGGCCGCACCACTTCAATTGCCGTTTCATTAGATATGCCTCTATACCGCTGACATTAGCTCGTCGTAGAACTTCCGTGTTTCGAACATGTTGGGACCAATGGATGTTCATAATGTCGCGTAGGCATCTTAGATGGAATTTATCTAATGTGCGGATATGCTTGCGGTATAGGACCCACGTTTCAGATGCATACAGCAGATTGGGTAGAACGACTGCCATGTATACAACCACCTTCGTAGTGAGCTTTATGTCGTGTGAGCGGAACACCTTGAGACGAAGCTTGCCAAATGCTGCTGCAGCTGCTCCAATTCTGCTGTTGACCTCGTCATCAAGGAGGCACTTAGATGATATAGTGCTGCCTAGATATTTGAACTTGTCCACAATTTTAAGTGAGTCGTTACCGAGTTTGATGTCGAGCGAAGGTCTACGCAGTGTATCCAGAGCCATTACCTCGGTTTTCTTTACACTGATTTTTAGGCCAAATCTTCGACATGACTCATTGAGACTCTCCATAAGTCTTTGTAGACCCTCCGAGGATTCCGCCACAAAACACAAATCGTCTGCATACATCATCTCGGTGATAATCATGTGAGACACTTTGGTGTGAGCTTTAAGCCTGGCTAGGTTGAAGACTCCGCCGCCGTCGATACGATATCGAATACGAATTCCCTCGGATAAAGTCTGCAGGGCCTCCCGAACTAGTACTGCAAAGTACAAAGCGAACAGAGTTGGTGCGAGCACGCAGCCTTGCTTAACGCCGCAGCTCACCGGAAAGAACTCTGATTGCTCGCCGTGTACATTGACACAACAACGCATACCATCATGCAGGAGTCGGATCATTCTAACAAACTTATCCGTGCATCCAAGTTTCGATAGTACCACCCATAACGCTTCTCGAGGCACTCTATCAAAGGCTTTTTCTAAGTCAACGAAACATAGTAAAAGTGGTTGACCTTGTTCTCGGCTTTTCTCTTGAAGTTGGTGGATAGAGAAAATAGCCTCACATGTGCCCCGACGGCACAGAGCTGCTGACCAACAAGCAAGATGTTCTTAATCGTTGGGGAGAGCACTTTAACAACTTGCTCAATATTGACCGAGCTGCAGACCTCGCCCACATCAGCTCAATGTCTGCATTGCCCACGAGTAATGAGTTGGATAGCCCGCTGACGCTGCTGGAGGTCGTCGTTGCTGTACAGCAAGAGCAGGTGAGTATCATAAGTCCAACGTACTTGTATAATGGAAGTCAGTGTCTTTGGGACTGAATACTAGTCTGACAACAAAAAGTGTTGATAAAAAAAATTACCTGTCAGTTTTGAAATAGCTTCGAAACAAACTGGTACCTACGGAATTCATAGAAAAATATTTAAAAAAACTCATAAAACAATATTACTTTTTGATCTCATTTAAAATTATTGTTAAGCGTTTCAAAACCTACCTAACGCCTTTTACATGCTGTCTATTCACATTCCACCCGACTTCAAAAGCTTAACATTAAGAACCCTGCTTCTTTCAGAGCCGTAAGAAGTTTCTTCGGATCCCTCAAGATAATATTATGAGTATACTGAGGCGAAGTGTGTGCCTCTCGCAATACGTGGTGTCGCCCAGGATCAAGAGTATCGGATCGCACGTAGGATGCCCGTCCTCTAGCCACCAGTACCTGCCCTCGGCGTACCCAGCTTTATCCTCCAAAACCGAGCAAGTCGAAAAAGTAGAAAAAGGTATGTATTTTTAAGAACCAGCAGGACGATTGTTGATGTTCGTTCGAATTCGGAAACTTTACCGTGCGGTCATTGGTCAATGCCTAGCACCGCGAGCGTTTATTGGATATCGTGTGATGAAGTTTCCGAATTCGAGATTGCGCATTGTGATTCAGCGGTATCCAATCACGAAAATCTTTTGATCTCTAAGCCCTAAGAATATGCTGAAGCTGATGGGAGAAATTAAAGATAGTAGGAGGAGTAGAAAGTTCATTGACAGTGATAAACTGACCATTAAGCATTAACTATCCTAGTATTTGGCGAGTGCTTTTTTTATAAAATAGGGGGGCAAACGAGCAAAAGTTTAACATCATGGAAAGCAACTACCGTCGCCCATGGACACTCGCAACATCAGAAGAGCTGCAGGTGCGTTGCCGGCCTTGTATTCACCAGCTTAATTTTTTTCCCAGAACCAGAATCCCGGGTGCGTTTCCCGGAGGTATGGCGCGACCGGTTCAGCGCCGCCATCCAGCTCACCTCCACGCCTGAAGCCCGCAGCCTCACCTGCCTCTAACATGTACATAATATACATACACGGTGCTCACAGCTCTGTTTTATTCGACACCAAAATCCCCGCTGTTCCTGAATTGCAGCACACGTCATAATACCTATACGTGTAAGGGCCGAAACACATAACCGCATTGCGGCACCACAACGCCAAATTTGGCGGAATTCAGTTTTTTTACGAGTTTTGAATTTTTTTGCCGGCGATTTTTGCGGTGCGGTGCCGCAACGCGGTATTGTGTTTTGGCCTAAAGGCCAAAGGGTTGTATAGTGTTTTGGCCTAAGAGCCAAAGGGTTGTCTCTTTTACGCGCGATCCTTAGATCGATAGACAATTCCGCGCGGAAACCGTACATATTTTTGCAACAAAAACTATACCATGTCCTTCCCCGGCTTTCAAAGTATTTCTAAACCAAATTTTATCAAATTCGAATGCAGAAGTAACTGATACAACGCTTACGGACACTTGCAAAAGGGAGGTCACAACCTTGTTCTCTAGCTTTAAATCCCCTAACCTTCTATATTCAGAGCCTCCGGCATGATTCTAGTTTCTTACGCTGGCTCCTCTCGCCGGGTTAGTTCCCGAACCGGTGGTGGGCACCAGTAGTAAGAATACATATTTTGTAAAAATTTATTCTGAATAAAGTTTAAGGGCCTGTTTCACCACTTCCTGATTAGTGCTGGATAGGCTTTCCACAACTTTTTTTTACAGATGGAGTATGGAGTATCTGTAAGATAAGTTGTCGATAGCCTATCCGGCACTTTATCAAGAAGTGGTGAAACAAGCCCTAAGGCTGCGTTTCCATTGAAGCGGAGCGGAGCGGTGCGGAGCTTAGCGGTGCCGAATTGACCAATCACCATGCTCGAAATCTTCGCAATCATTCCGCTGGAATAGCACGATTAGTCAATTCGGGCACCGCTAAGCTCCGCTCCGCTTCAGTGGAAACGCAGCCTTAGTTTTAAATATGATATAATATTTACGCTAGTCAGCTTAGGCTCATATTTTATTGGAGCATGGCTCTCCCATGCTGCCAGAACTCTGTTAACAAGACAATCCCAAAATTAGCTAAGAGTGTAGGTACTCAGTAGCAGGTTACCGTTGCCAATCCGAAAAAGTGGCATTAACTGTATGACGGACCTTACAAATTGGCATTGAGAAATTCAGAAACAACAAAAAATATAACTAAATTCTGAGTATTCATTCTGCTGACTTCAATAATCGAACTGGGTATTCGGTAGCCCTTCGGCGACCATCTGATCCTTCACCCACTGGTACACTTGGGGGATGTCCACGTACACTCCAGGCACGTCCTTCTCGCCGCAGCCCACGCCGTAAGCCACCATGCCGTACACCGCATACCTGGTTGACTTCCGAGACGGATCCTGGAAAAAACGAAAAGGTAGTCAAAATTAATAATATTTAAATAAACCGTTATGCTAAGTACTCACATACGGTTTTGCTCGATAGTTTTACTCCAAATCGAAGGAAATGACATATTTGACATATTTAATTCCATCGAGCCGGCTCGAAGCGAGCGTTCGAGCTGTCAGTTTTGGCGGTCCACACGGTGGTTATTGCTCGATTTGGAGTTAAACTATCGAGCCAAACCGTATGTCAGTACTAAGCATTACCGTTATCACGAAAACTCATGTTATTTGCATACAAACTACTACGCAAGAAGTAGTGAAACCTACCGGCAGAGGACAGACAAGCGGTGACCCTCCGTCACCGACACACGTGTCCACGCCCTCCTCGCCGCCGGCGCAGGTCAGCGAGTTGTGCAGGGTGTACGTGGAGCCGAGCTTCGTGTTCTTCAGGTTGATCTCGCACTGCTTGTCACGGACTAGCTTTAGGAGAATCTGAAAACAACATACGTATTGTATTGTTAATGAATTCTGATCGAAAAAGAACACATTCTTGTGTTTGTGACTTTATAATATCATGTTAAGATACAACTAGGACCACTTGCGCCAGACTGAGCCATTGCTATTCATAATTATTCAAGACGTGAGTCATGAGTGGATGAATAGGGTAAGTAACATGAAAAAACTTCCCTGTTATGAAGTAGATAAATCACAAGTTTTATTAAAAGAATTAGGGCAAAATGAGTTATTGTCCGTATGTTGCGAAATGTTACTTGTTCGATTGTTCCACTCACGTCTTCAATTATTTAGTCAGAGCGACAGGCAGGGGCGGATCTTGAATTTGTGGGGCCCTGGGCTAATACTGCTTAGGGGCCCTACCTAATTACTCAGCTAATTGCTATTTTGACAAGAAACTGTTTTCTGTAGTGATGTAGGTATATTCTATGCTAATAATATTATAAAGCGGAAGAGTTTGTTATTTAGTTTGTTTGTTTGAACTCGCTAATCTCTGGAACTAATGGTCCGATTTAAAAAAATATTTCAGTGTTAGATAGCCCATTTATCGAGGAAGGCTATAGGCTATACTTTATCACGCTATCGCTAAGACTAATAGGAGCGAAGAAATAGAGGAAAATGTGGAAAAAAAACGGGAGGAAATATATTTGAAAGGGCTTATTTGAACGCGCTAATCTCAGGAACTACTGGTTTGATTTGAAAAATTATTTCAGTGTTAGATAGTCCATTTATCGAAAAAGGCTATGGGCTATATTTTATCACGCTACGACTAATAGGAGCGAAGAAATAGAGGAAAATGTTGAAAAAAACGGGAGGAAATTAAATAATTTAATAATAAGCCCTTTCTAATAATTTCCTCCCGTTTTTTCAACATTTTCCTTTTGAAAGGGCTTATTTGAACGCGCTAATCTCAGGAACTACTTGTCAGATTTGAAAAATTCTCAAAAAAAAAATTTCACGAACTACTGGAGGAATTTTTCTGTTATTTGGCACAGATAAGAACGGACCAGTAGTTCTTGAGATTAGCGCGTTCAAATAAGCCCTGTCAAATAATTTCTCCCCGTTTTTTCCACATTTTCCTCTATTTCTTCGCTCCTATTAGTCTTAGCGTGATAAAATATAGCCTTTACCCTTTCTCGATAAACGGGCTATCTAACACTGAAAGAATTTTTCAAATCGGACCAGTAGTTTCTGAGATTAGCGCGTTCAACTAACAAACTGTAAATTCTTTTATTTGGTCATCGCACTGTAGGTCTTTTGTTAAATCGAAATTTATCGAAAGAACTGATAATTAATGATGACATTGTGGTCCTGTATTTATTTTCTATATAGTATATACGACATCGGAGAAAGAACGCTCTGCTCCCCGATATTTCTCTATGGCTCTGATTCACAGCTAGTGGTCGGCATCGTTGAAAAATCTTTAAGATGGTATAGCAGTTTGGGAAAACATCAACAAGTTTCTTTTCATAAATTATCCAAAAAATTTCACTGCAAGAGGTGTAAGACTCTGTCTTATACTGCAGTAAGTAGTATTTTAACTGAATGCACTCATTCCTTATATGTTCGTCTACGGCATTTGGACAATGCGCCAACCTTATGATCGGATTTTTTTAAATTCTGGATAATTTTTATTATTGACAATATCGTCTATTGGTTTCAGTTCGGTTGGGGGCCCTCTGTATTCGCGGGGCCCTGGGCTGCAGCCCAAAAAGCCTTATAGTAGATCCGCCCCTGGCGCCAGGGATTGGTCTATTCCTACAGTAGAGCTACCGAAGCGATGCCACGATGCTTCTAAATCTATCGTATCGTACCAGATATTCACAATACTGCGAAATTATGAATATTCTCAAAGCAACTGATTGCGTTGATGACATACTCGTTAAGTTAATGTAAGTCTTAAGATAACTTAAAATTTAATCAACGATAACTTTAAGCCGGTCTGGGGAAAATCTTATGATTCTAGGAATCTCTAAGACTTTCAGCTCAGACCACCCGTAACCACGGCTGAAAATCAGGTGAAAAGTTGGGAACGAGAAAAGTGCTTCGCGATAAAATCCCTAACTCATTAAAAGCAAACTGCAGTTAACAGTTTTGACTTCTCCTAGAGATATCTCTAGGAAAAGTAAAAAAAAGTTGAAAAAGAAAAGCACCTTCTTAAGAATTCCAGAGTAGCTGGTGTTTTTTTTTATGTCGGCGCCCCAGCCCATGCTGTAGCACTCGGTGCCCGCGGGCGGCATGATGCGGCCCAGGCAGGCGACGCCCACGTGCGGGGCCAGGGTGAAGGGCTCGCTGAGGATCAGCAGCGCCACGTCGTTGTGCGCATGGACTGCAAAATCATGATGGTTATTAGAATGTTCAACAAAAATCTACTTTAAACAGTATCTCCTTATCGTAGGACCACCTTTGGAAAATCTTTCCAAGAGAAGAGTCTTCAAAATCTTTTAGTCAATGATTAAGTTTCTTTTATAGTAAATGATGAAGTTATCCGCATATAAATATAAAATCGTCGAAATGAGAAACCTCCTCATTTTTTGAGTCCATCGATACCGATTTTAATATGGGTCGAGGGTAAAACAAAATTTAATGTATAAGCTACAATGTGATATTATATTATAAAAAAGGAGCTAAGCTAAATACTTGCAAGACATACGTTTCAAGAATTCGGGATGAAGGACAATTTTCTTCACAAGTCTGTCTTGGTGAGGGAGAACCTCCTTCGTGACTTGCGTGTCCCACTCTCCAGCTCTGCATTTTATCTGAAATAACAAGATAGGATTTACATCAGTAAATTAGATGAAAGAGATGTAAATGTGAGAAAAAATTAACATAGGACGCACAATCTTGTATCGATATACTTATGACTTATCGAAGGTTCCAAAACAAGTGCGTCATAATGTTAAAAATAAAAAAGTAAAAAAATCTCAAATAAAAACAAAAAAACAAGACATGGCTGTTTGTTTTCACCGACTGCCTCCTAACGCTCAGGAATCAAGCGGCCAGGGTACATAAATGCATCAAGATTTCATAAAATATGTTTGCGTATCACCTACGTCCAGGGCGTAAGAACTTTTGTAAAACATTTTTTTTCAAAAACATGTTTGCTTTGAGAGATAGATGATCCTAAGCCGGCCCTTAGACGATCAATTATTGTAATGTGCAATATCACGCTTCAACTTTATTGAATAGTTTATTTGATAATTAGATTGAAGGCGCGCGATGTTCAATATCAACCCTAGACGTTCAATAATATTACGCAATAAAATTGCTCGTCTAGGGCCCGCTAAAAGACTGCTAGGGATCACTCAGCGTTAGGAGACGGTTGGTGAAAACTGGCATTAGTAATGTTACCTGTCCGGGGTTGTAGTCGTCGATTTTGTGGGCTGCGGTGATGACCACAGAGGGACTGATGATGCTGCCGCCGCCGATGTAGTCCTCGTTGTCCCAATCGGTCTTACCCGTTCTGGAAATGAGGAACACACGTGACACGATCACATTTCTGATAAGCTATTAGCCATTATCTCTGAGTTATGACGATGACATTTTAGTACTCATGTATGTCGCGCCGACTTTAGAAAATTAAATTGGGCGATTTAAGATTGGACATCGTTTGGTCCGCTACAATGTACTTCACCCACCCAGGTGAAGTATGCCTGCGTCATCAGTGCTAGTAGAAAAACAATGAATGGATTTAGTATGCTGCCCGATATGAGGATTTTATACGTGGGAGAGCCATGCTTCGGCACGAATGGGCCGGCTCGACCGGAGAAATACCACGTTCTCACAGAAAGCCGGCGTGAAACAGCGCTTGCGCTGTGCTTCGCCGAGTGAGTGAGTTTACCGGAGGCCCAATCCCCTACCCTATTCCTTTCTCTACCCTCCCCTATACCCTTCCCTTCCCTATCCTCCCCTATTACCCTATTCCCTCTTAAAAGGCCGGCAACGCACTTGCAGCTCTTCTGATGCTGCGAGTGTCTATGGGCGACGGAAGTTGCTTTCCATCAGGTGACCCGTTTGCTCGTTTGCCCCCTTATTTCATTTAAAAAAATCGATAGAGGCAGCCCGTTGCAAACTGCCGAAATTTAAGAAAGTATTTTTGACAAAACTCACTTGAGTATGGCGACCATCCAGGGGAAGTCGGCGAAATCAGAGAAGTTCTGGTCGGTCTTCTCTCTGAAGGACAGGGCTCCAGGGTTGCTGATGCCGCAGAGCGCTGGCGGCTTGTAGGGCTCTGGGGGAGTCTTCGTGATCACCTTGCTCTTCTCGCAGCATTCCTCTAGGAAATGGCATTCTTTACCCCTGTAGATTTCGTTACGAACATGTTACAAACTAAGTAAGTACCAATGAATGTAACTTACGTAGCTTAACTATTTAGTTACTGGGACATACGAATGGCGACTGCTTAAATCTCATTTATACAGGGTTTCCAACATTTGGGAGATAACCCTGGCTGTACGTATGCACGAGGTGAAGGTGTCACGTCTATCAAAGAAACAAAACCTAAGAGAAAAAAATTGGGATCATCATATTCTATACCATTTTTGTTTTGGAAAAATCCCACTCTTTTTTGGGCATCAAGCCTAAATCGTTTTTTATTACTAATAATGATTATGTTTCTGATATCTATATCAGAAACATCATCAACATCATCTAGGTTACAAAATTCTAATTGCCTATGATCCCTGATAATTGGGCTACTGAATTACGATCAATCAATAATCCGCCATAAGCTGAACATACCTGTAAGTGAAGACCGTGGTTGGGTCTATGACGTTCTGTGTGGGAGTGTCGCACTGCGCCTTCTTCACGCAGAACCCGTTCTTGCCTTCAGAGGTAGTGCAATCTGTCAATTAGAAAAAAACAGAAAATCAGTTTATAAACGGCGGAGTAATCGTTGGACATATACCCCCTTACTAATAAACGCTGTATAAGCTTTGAATAGTTATACAGTGTTTTGTTTTCTTCAATCCAACTAAAAATGTCACTTGTGTGACAGGAACAAAACACTGTATAACTATTCAAAGCTTATACAACGTTTAGTTCCGGTATCTAGGTCACCTGCTGAGTGACCGGCTGGAGGATGACGCTGACATTGAGCGAGAGCGCAGGGCTCTCGCCGTCAGAGCTAACATGATCGCTCGACGTTTTGCCAACTGCAGCAGGGACGTTAAAACCACACTTTTTAAGGCGTATTGCCTTAGCATGTACACCTGCCAGCTGTGGATAACGTTTAAACAAAAGACGATGAGCCGTATAAGAGTTCAGTATAATGATGCATACCGAACTCTTATGCGGCTCCCGCGAAGCTGCAGTGCTTCGGGTATGTTTGCGGAGGCGGGAGTCCCTGACTTTTTTGCTATCATTAGATCTCGGGTGGCTGCATTTTGGCAGAGACTGCGCAGCTCTGGCAATAGGATACTCGCGGCTATCTCTGACGACTACTAAGTACAATAATAATAATAATAATAATAATAAAACACTTTATTGCTCACAAATACCAATACCAAAAATAATTATACTAAACACACGCTTTTAGATGATATATTAAAACTAGGTATGTGGGCAAAGGCGATCTTATCGCTAAAAGCGATTTCTTCCAGACAACCTTTGTGTTAACTGGAGAACTTTAATGAAAGCGGAAGTATAGTTTTTAGTGTAATAAATAGGGACGAATATATATAAAAAGTTATATAATTATTAAAATATAATAGATATATACTCATTATGATAAATACTTAGATACATACATAAAATATTAATTAGATAAATACGTGTAACTACGAATATTATGTAGTTACAATCTATGCCTTTTCTAAAAGATGTTTGCGCAATTTTGATTTAAAAATTCCAATCGAGTCGGAGTGTCGTATTTCAGATGGTAGTGAGTTCCAAAGAGTTGTGGCCTTAACGGTAAAGGAATTGTAGTAGTAACCAGATCGAGCAAGAGGTGTTTCCAAAATATTATCCCTATCAGAGCGTAGGCAAAAATTATGACTAGCACCTAGAAATTTAAATCGTTCCTTAAGGTAAATTGGTGCACGAGGGTCATACAGAACTTTGTAAAGGAGAGTGAGTATATGCTCCTCGCGCCGTGATTTGATGGGTAACCACTTAAGTTTTCGTCTGTATTCGGTAACATGATCAAACTTTCGCAACCCGTAAATGAATCTTATGCAGAAATTTTGGATCCGTTGGAGTTGATTGATCAGTTCCTCGCTAAGATCAATAAGGCAGACATCGGCATAATCAATTATTGATAGGAGGAGTGATTGGGCAAGTTCAATTTTGGTTTTTATAGGTAAGACATTTTTTAACCTTCTAAGTGACCCAGATGCAGCATAAACCTTACGGCAAATCATAGATACGTGCGGAGCCCAAGACAGACAGGAATCAAAGCTGACACCAAGGTTCTTAACGACACTAGTTATATTTAAGGGTATATTATTTAAAGCGATTTGAGGAACTGTAAGGTGTTTTAGTTTATCTATTTGCTTAGTACTGCCAATAATAATAGCCTGAGATTTTGTTGGGTTAATAGTAAGTCCATGAGATATGCTCCAATTATAAATTCTAGTAAGGTTTTCATTTATTTTGTGGATAAGGGCATAAATTTCGGTAACCTCAGCTTGGGAGTAGATTTGAAGGTCATCTGCGTATAAATGGAACTGACACGAGAGCAGAGGGGTTATGAAATTTATAAAGATCGAAAATAGTAGAGGGGAGAGGACTCCGCCTTGTGGCAATCCGACATCCACATCACACAACCCAGAGTCTTTGCCATCTACGCGGACGCATTGCTGTCTGCCAACAAGGTAGCTCCTGAACCACGCGATCTCTTTGTCTGAGCCAAAGACATCTCTTAGCATAGCCAACAAAATATCGGTGTCAACAGTACAAAAAGCGTTGCTAAAATCTAGGAGAACCATCGCAGTCACAAGTTGGTCTGACATTCCTAAACGAATATCGTCTGAGACGTTGACTAAAGCGGTCGTGGTGCTATGTCCTGGACAGAACCCAGACTGATATTTGCTTAATAGGTTAATTTTTCGAATATATAAATTGAGCTGGTTTGAATTTAATGTACGTGCGGTGGATCTCTGTTCACATGAACCAGAACAAGAAGTGATTTTATGACTGGACACCCCTTTACAGTGTCAACATTATTTTATTTTAATTTTACATAATATTTTATATAATCTGTATGGGTACATTAATTATGCCTGAAATAAAGACATTTTATTTATTTATTTATTTATTTTTTATTAGTAAGGGGGATAATCTACAAACATGGAACCTCCTCCTTTTTAGGGTTCCGAAGTCAACAAGGAACCCTTATAGTTTCGGTCCGTCTGTCCGTAGTTTTCCTTTTAAATTCAAAAAAAAAATCATCCCCGCTTCATGTGTAGGTAATAGGAGGTACCATAAAAATATTTTTTTAAGATTTTATGTACCATTTTGTCGGCATCATTAATATACATGTATTCATGCCAAATTACAGCTTTGCTATTTATAGTCTCTGAGCAAAATCGCGGACAGACAGACGGACAGATGGACAGATGGACAGATGGACAGACGGACAGACAGACGGACAGACGTACAGACGGACGGACAGACCGAAATTTTAAGGGTTCCTTGCAGACTACGGAACCCTAAAAGCAGCCCGTTATAACGTTAGCGCTATTAATACGTCGAAAATCTGACAGTGTTTACCACAACTCATGATTTATGTATAGGCATATTAGTCATGTCCTATAGGCGGTAGCTTCCTATGGCGTCCTAGGGGGGGCGGCAGCGTCCTGGGATGGCGGCAGAGTTCGTACATATGGGCAGCAAAATTAAAGTGGCCTATACTCATAAAAAATATAAATCCGGCCCTGATTTACCATATTTCTGGTCATCGTTGAACTTGTTCTTGGTCTCGCTCGCGACCTGCTGCATCACCCAGCTGAGGGAGTCAGGCTCCTGGCAGCTCACGGCAGCACACAGGAGGCCCACGAGGGCTAATCTGAAATTCATATTTAATCAAATCTTTAAAACTTTACGTAGAGTCGACGCAAATTACCTAATATCATTTTTATGATAATTAACATTATTCATAAACGTTTCCCTACACCATGTCAATATTGTAACAAATACCTTAAGGTTCTTGTATGTTATATATAATATCGACCTTTTGTATTTAAACTATTTTATTTCTTTTCCGTAACTCGATTTATGGGGGTAGGGGTTCGCGGAAGACCAGGGACAGCGGCGACTGTCGCTGTCAAAACCTGAGCGGTCCCCTTTTCCTTATTTTTTGGCATTGCACTGCCATAAATATTATGTTGTTTAAAATTTAAATATGCAATTTTTGTTACTTTTATTTTAGGATAGTGCTTTCTTTTTTTTTCTCATTCTCTTATGTACACTTTTTTTTCTTTTGTATTTTTTGTTTATTGTGGTTGTGTAATGTAAAAAATTGGAATAAAGTTTTTTTTTTTTATTTAATAATAATTGAAGACCATCAATCCCCATTATTAATTCCGGCCGCTTTCTCACAACTTCTTGCTTTAATCTAATCAGTTGTTCGCAGTACAGTTCAAAATCGATGGTCCTGCTTTTTTGTGTACCCAGCTTTTTTTAAAAGCTGTATACACAAAAAAGCTCGATACTTGGATGCCTCAATAGCTCACTGAAAGAAACCTAATGAACCGTGTACTCATTGGTGATTCTTTATTACGACGTAATGAAACCGAACCGTATGAAAAAGAACGTGGTCAAAGGCCGGTCAGGCTTCACAGACTGTGGCGAAACCCGGGTTAACTCGTAACAAGGTGATGATGTGTGTGTGGTGGGATTGGAAGGGCATTATTCATTATGAGCTGTTACCACCAGGCAGGACCATCGATTCTGAACTGTACTGCGAACAACTGATGAGATTAAAGCAAGAAGTTAAGAGAAAGCGGCCGGAATTAATCAACAGAAGGGGGTGTGGTTTTTCACCATGATAACGCTAGACCTCACACATATTTAGCCACTCAGTAAAAATTACGGGAGTTTGGCTGGGATGTGTCAATGCATCCGCCGTCCTGACCTTGCATCTTCAGATTTCCACCTGTTTCGGTCGCTACAGAATTCCTTAGGCAGTGTCAGGTTGACATCACAAGAGGACTGCCAAAACCACTTGTTGCAGTTTTTTCATCAGAAGCCCCAAAATTTTTATAGCAATGGGATCATGTCCCTACTCCCTACCAACAAGACGGCAAAAGTTATCGAACAAAATGGCACCTAAGTATAATAATACTTTAGTCAATTGTAAATAAACTTTAAGAATAAAAAAAAACATTTGATTTTTATATAAAATGCGAAGAAACTTTTTCCCCAACCTAATATATTTTTGACTTGTTACTCTTCGATAGTTCTCATTATTCATATTTTTTTGTATATTATTACTCCTCTACTATTTCCCCTGGCTGTGTTTGGCAAGAAACCAAGAAACACAGCGACACGAGTATTTTACACATTTAGTATAGTATTTTCAGAACAACGGAATCCTTAACCTTACAAAAAAACATGTTTTAATTATTATAATTGCAGTATCTAAAAATAACTAATTTAAACAAAAAAAAGCGCCAACAGTAGGTATCTAAATGAATCAAAAATTATTAAAAAATCTTTCGAGACAAATGTGCAATAAACATTAATAATAATCTGTAAAACAGACCTCGAATAACGTTTAAATCATAAAAATTTATTGACTCCGGTTTTATCTTTTTATAAATACGAGAAACAAATAAATAATATCAACGCTTTAGAATTTAACCTTATGCCACTGCGATGATCCATAGAATTAGCTGATAAAATTGTAATTTATAATGTTATTGATGATTATTTATGATAATATTAATATTATAGCAAAGTAGCTTACTGTAGAACGGCCATTGGGGCAGCGTGTTGCACCGGTTCCGAACCGAGACTGCGGTCAGCACCACAAGATGTCATGAGGAAAACATAACTAGTTATAAATAATGTGACCATCCGTCCCGATTTCGGTGGGACAGTCCCGCTTTCAGGCCGTTTGTCCCGCTGTCCCCCACAAGACGCAAAATGCCCCACTTTTCGCTATCAAGCAAGAATAATCATGTAATATATTTATAGAGTCGCTTAGGCCGTTTTTGACCGACTTCCAAAAAGGAGGAGGTAATACGTTCGGCTGTATGTATCTTTTTTTTCTATGTAACGATTACTCAGCCGTTTATGGTCCGATTTTCAAAATTATTTTTGTGTTGTCTAGGGTTTAGCTCTTATGTGGTTTAGCTCGAATTTGGTACCATGTTCACAAAAGTGGTGATCTGATTATGAGATACGTATGAAGCCTTGTCTTGTAGATAACTAAAAATAGTAAAATTATTACTTTTTTAGAAAAAATTTAAACCGACTTCCAAGGTAAAAACAATATTCTTAAAAATATGATCTAAAAAGTATGAAATAATTCTTATTCTTCAGTAGCGCAACAGAATTAGTTGAGGTTTAGTCGAATTTCGAAAAAGGCGCTATGAAGAATAAGAATTATTTCATACTTTTTAGATCATATTTTTAAGAATATTGTTTTTACCTTGGAAGTCAGTTTAATTGTTTTGTTAAAAAGTAATAATCGATAGGTCGAGGCCGTTCAGCGAAATCTTTTGCCAGGAACACTTTTGTTTACTCGTTCCCGTGTCGGCCGTCGGGTGTCCTACGAAGTCGATGTTGTCTTAATGGCAAACTTCTAATAGATTTGCAATCTTCTAATAGATTGTAACTAAACCGTCTTTTTAGGTAGAATTCTACGTCCTTAGAGATGACATTTTGGGTTTTTTTAGTGCGATTACCTAGATTTCCCGCTTTGATAAGAATCCATACTAATATTATAAATGCGAAAGTATCTCTGTCTGTCTGTCTGTCTGTCTGTCTGTCTGTCTTGCTTTCACGCCAAAACTACTGAACCGATTGCAATGAAATTTTGTATACAGTTATTCTAGAGTCTGAGAAAGGACATAGGCTACATTTTGATGTGGGAAAATATCTTATTTCCATGAAAATTTCGATGAAAATGAATTCGCATTGCGCGTGGCCAGCGCTCATCCCGGGGGTCCTGGGTTCGAGTCCCGCAGGCGGAACAAAAAGTTTTCAATTTTCCTGGGTCTTGGATGTGTATATTAAAATAAAATTTCAAAAATCTTAAACATATTTTATGTATAATATTATAAAAAATCCAGAAATATATCGATGGAATGAACATTTTAGTTCTAATACGATTCAACAGATGGCGTTTTATTTTTTACTTTATTGTAACATAGAACTAATCATACTTATTAGTTAGTATGTTTTTGTTTATAGTTTTTAATACGTTGGAATATGATGTTTAATCCATACTAATCCATACTAATATTATAAATGCGAAAGTATCTCTGTCTGTCTGTCTGTCTTGCTTTCACGCCAAAACTACTGAACCGATTGCAATGAAATTTTGTATACAGTTATTCTAGAGTCTGAGAAAGGACATAGGCTACATTTTGATGTGGGAAAATATCTTATTTCCATGAAAATTTCGATGAAAATGAATTTGCATTGCGCGTGGCCAGCGCTCATCCCGGGGGTCCTGGGTTCGAGTCCCGCAGGCGGAACAAAAAGCTTTCAATTTTCCTGGGTCTTGGATGTGTATTAAAATAAAATTTCAAAAATCTTAAACATATTTTATGTATAATATTATAAAAAATCCAGAAATATATCGATGGAATGAACATTTTAGTTCTAATACGATTCAACAGATGGCGTTTTATTTTTTACTTTATTGTAACATAGAACTAATCATACTTATTAGTTAGTATGTTTTTGTTTATAGTTTTTAATACGTTGGAATATGATGTTTAATCCATACTAATCCATACTAATATTATAAATGCGAAAGTATCTCTGTCTGTCTGTCTGTCTTGCTTTCACGCCAAAACTACTGAACCGATTGCAATGAAATTTTGTATACAGTTATTCTAGAGTCTGAGAAAGGACATAGGCTACATTTTGATGTGGGAAAATATCTTATTTCCATGAAAATTTCGATGAAAATGAATTTGCATTGCGCGTGGCCAGCGCTCATCCCGGGGGTCCTGGGTTCGAGTCCCGCAGGCGGAACAAAAAGCTTTCAATTTTCCTGGGTCTTGGATGTGTATTAAAATAAAATTTCAAAAATCTTAAACATATTTTATGTATAATATTATAAAAAATCCAGAAATATATCGATGGAATGAACATTTTAGTTCTAATACGATTCAACAGATGGCGTTTTATTTTTTACTTTATTGTAACATAGAACTAATCATACTTATTAGTTAGTATGTTTTTGTTTATAGTTTTTAATACGTTAGCATATTATCTATATCTATACTAATATTATAAATGCGAAAGTATCTCTGTCTGTCTGTCTGTCTGTCTCGCTTTCACGCCAAAACTACTGAACCGATAGTAATGAAATTTTGTACACAGATAGTCTAAAGCCTGAGAAAGGACATAGGCTACTTTTTAACTGGAAAAAGGGGTTGTAAGGGGGTGAAAATGCGTAAATTTGGTCAAATTAACTTAGTTCCAAAAACTTAAAACAGATGGCGCCAAGAGTCCCCTAGATCGCGCTATTGCTTGCTCATACGTATTTCTATAAGAGGTGGTACCATATTGAGTTAGATTTTTCGATTCTTTCGATTGTTATACACGTTATTAACTAATAACTCACCTACCAACTTAGACATCAAATTCAAAAACAACAGCGCCAAAACTACTGAACCGATTGTAATGAAATTTTGTACACAGATAGTCTAAAGCTTGAGAAAGGACAAAGGCTACTTTTTAACTGGAAAAAGGGGTTGTAAGGGGGTGAAAATGCGTAAATTTGGTTAAATTAACTTAGTTCCAAAAAACTCAAAACAGATGGCGCCAAGAGTCCCCTAGATCGCGCTATTGCTTGCTCATGCGTATTTCTATAAGAGGTGGTACCATGTAGAGGTAGGTTTTACGATTCTTTCGATTGTTATACACGTTAATATTAACTAACTAGCTGTTGCCCGCGACTTCGTCCGCGTGGACTTTAGTTTATAGCGCGCGGTGTCAACAAAATTTGTGTCAAATTTAAAAACTTTTTAAAACCCTGGTAAGTGGTACCCCTCTTAGGGCCGCGTTACACCGGAATGGCAGCGCTGAAAGTGCTCGCCTCGCCGCTGCCATTCCGGTGTAGCGCGGCCCTTAATTAATCAAAATACCCAAAAACAGCTGTGCAGTGTGCACATAATCTATACTAATATTATAAATGCGAAAGTATCTTTGTCTGTCTGTCTGTCTGTCAGTCTCGCTTTCACGCCAAACGCCAAAAGTATCTCTGTCTGTCTGTCTGTCTGTCAGTCTCGCTTTCACGCCAAACGCCAAAACTACCGAACCGATGGTAATGAAATTTTGTATACAGATAGTCTAAAGCCTGAGAAAGGACATAGGCTACTTTTTTTACTGGAAAAAAGGGTTGTAAGGGGGTGAAAATGCGTAAATTTGTTCAAATTAAGTTAGTTCCAACAATTCATAATAGATGGCGCCGTGCGTCTTCTACATCGCGCTGACGCTTGCTCAAAAGTCTTCCTATAAGACGTGGTATCATCTTACATTTAAGTTTCGATTTTTTTCGATTGTTATATCTATTCTACGGTATTAAATAACTCAGTACTTTATCTGTGCAGTGACGTAACCTTAAATCTATCAATGTTAATAGTTTATGGGTAAAGTTGTGTAATCGGAGGGCTAAATAAGCTTTAAAATTTGGCATAAAATATAAAGTTTAATATAAAAAAATGAAATACTTATTGTGTGCACACTGCACAGCTGTATTGATTTAAGGGGTACCAGGGTTTTTTTATAAAAGCTTTTGACACCAATTTTGTTGACATCGCGCGCTATAAAGTACCTACTATAAACTGAAGTCCACGCGGACGAAGTCGCGGGCAACAGCTAGTATAATAATATGGTCACTTTAGTTATTATACACTTAGGGATGTCCAATGTTTTGATGTTGCTTATCGATAAACCTTGTTTTGTTTATGTGTTGATAACCTTACTTATACTCGAATCCATAATAATATTATAATTTATAATTGCGAAAGTGTATGTCTGTCTGTCTAATACTAAACGAAACTTATATAGTTTGCGGTTACGGTTTTGCTATGACTATACTATAGGGCTTACAAAGCCGTAATTCGGCATGGATTAATGATGCCGACAAAATGGTAAGTATAAGTATATAAAACTTTTTTTATGGTACACACAAAGCGGGGATGATTTTTTTATTTCGTACACCCCACACGGTGGGGTGGACACGATCCGTTGGATAGGTTTTTTTTAAATATTACGAGTATTTAAAAATCATTTTCCGATTTAGGCATCCATTTTTGAAATATGAAGCTTTAAAGTGGAAAAAATCGTTAAAGTCCAGTGTCCCCCCCTTCTACCAGCTAAACGGCTTCTTCAGGAAATGTGAAAAAATTCACGGTAGTAGGAAATATCCTGAATTTAAAAGGAAAGCTATCACGGCAGAAGACTTCATATAAGTTATTGAGTAATTATAATAATAATAATATCTATGGACGCTTCACACCACATCAGCTTGGCCCTGTGGTAAGTACCTGAAGGACTTGTGTTATAGGTACAATTATAGTCAATCAACTAAAAAAAGTGTATTCTGAGAAATGTAAAGGCACTTTTCGTTCAAATTCCTTTGAACGTGACTGAGATGATGTTGTTAGTAGTCAGTAGTAGAATACGTTATAAATGGGGATTGTCCATTTTTTTTTAATTTTGCTCATTACAAAAACATTTCGAGGAATAAGGTCAGTGATCGTTTTTCTGTATATAAACGAAAAAAATACCCATTAGTTACTTATATTTTTGAACAAATATGTTTAACCTTTGTTTGACCTTCAATGGCGTTAAATTAGCAATAAATTCGACCAACATTACGTTTCGAACTTTTGGTAAGCTTCTCGTATCAGCTTTCACATAATGAGAACTTGTATTTGACGAACCAGCCATTATAAATAAGATTGAAAGGAAATTTAAAACATACTACAGAGGTCAATTGCGGCCGATGATGACGTCAGAGCGAAACTTTAAAAATTTATTGAGAAAAAACTAGCCAACGAATTTCAAAATTATTTAATTTATATTCTTAAAATACCCTATTTTAATGAAAAAAAAATAAAAAGTACATGTGATTTTTTTTGGACAATGCCCATTACCAATTAAGAATCCTTACCAGACGCCTAACTATGGGCACTGCAAGCTCAACAAACACCTGAACAAAATGGGTATTTGTAGCATAACGACTTGCAGATTCTGTGAGGAGGAGGATGAAACACCTATTCACCTTCTCCTCGACTGTCCTACTCTACTACAGAACAGGAACAGGCACCTTGGTCGCCAACAATACTCATCCACAGAGGAAATTCGTGGCACCAACATCAAACATATCGTTCAATTTATGAGCAGTATTGGGTTGGGGATGATACTCTAGTGCGAAGGAGTCACAATAGATCCTCATGGATCGCAGTGACGTCAGGGCTACAGCGACTTGCCTTCTTTAATAAAAAAAACACGTTATAAATCTTCGATCACTAATATACAAGATACACAGTCCGCGGCAAAAAACGACCTCACTAAAAGAGCACCAAACGCAACATTCTGGTGGACTTTCGATTTAGTAGTGCTCGAACGCTCCGCTGGGAAACATGTCCCAGTGCTCGTTCAACAATTGTAAAAATCAAATGTTTAAAACACAAAAACAGGATAGAATTTCATATTTCCGGTAAGTATTAATTTTATCCTAATGTATTTCATACAAATTGTATCGTAAATATTGGTATTTTGTTAAGAAATCAACAAAAAACAGTTTTAAAATTAAGTCGTAAATAAATCAACACGAGTTATAAACCATCTCAATTGCGAATACTCATATACTAAAGGTACTTATCGTAGTTTATCATGCCCACTTGAAATGTTCGGGTAACACACTGTGTTTCTGTTCCATTTGGTGGTGTCGCTATTAATTATTATTTATTTTATTGAGGAATATTTTTTTTCTAGGTTTCCTCGAGATCCAGTTAGATGTGGAGATTGGATATCAGTTATAGCACGGCAAATATGCGAAGAATTTTTCAAGCCGACTTTAGCGAGCGTTGTATGTTCTAAGCATTTATATTCAATGTATACACGTATATTTTGGTTAATTATAACATTAAACATATTAGAACAACATAATATTACAAGTAAAAAATAATTACTCCACACTTTCTACATTAAACTTCGGAAAAAAAATGGACTATTAAAATTATTACAATCAACAAAAAAATGTTGAGCAGTTCGACTCCACTCATACTTCACTTCACCCTGTTCCAGCGGCGAAGTGCGGCCGTAAAATTGAAGTTCTTTTTGGGCACTGTAATAATTTAAACTTTAAATATATACGCGGATGGTTGAATTTAGTTTGAAGCGTGCGTCGTTCGTAAAAATTTATTGCTTTGTAAACACGCATACGTACATTGTTTTATAAAAAGATCTTTAATAACTATGATTAAGGTTGATTTTAGATAAATGTATACTTTTTTAAACTCTATTACTCGGCGACAGATTTTCGAGAGGTTTTCTATGGGACTGTGTATCTTGTATATTAGTGATCGAAGTTATAAATACACGTACATTCATTGACCACACAAAAATTATCAAAAACTAGCGGTACTACGGAACCCTATATTGCGCGTGGCCCGATACGAACTTGGCCGATTTGTTTTAAGTATAAAGTAATATAAACTATCATTTTTCATTATATTTCCTGCAGGCCTAGACAAGTGGCAAGCGATAATCGTAAACGCTAACAAAATGTATGCGATTTGACATCTAATCCATACTTCCATACTAATATATATTATAAATGTGTCTGTCTGTCTGTTACCTCTTCACGCTCGAACCGCTGAACCGATTTTGCTGAAATTTGGCATGGAGATACTTTGAGTCCCGAGAAATGACATAGGATACTTTTTATCCCGGAAAAATGTACGGTTCTCCCGCGATAATCGAATTTTGGCGCAACGGAGTTGCGGGCGACATCTAGTTAAGACATGACAGTGGTCGACTTCTTCGTGGCGATATGATCCGTGGTAGGATTAACAATTCTTTAATCATCATCATCATCATAATATTAATACGCGAACGAAAAACTTTGTAACCCTTTTTACGAAAAATGGGGAAACGTAGGTGCATGAAATTTTGCACAGTTATAGTTTATATGGTGAAGGAGTGCATCGAACTAATATTATTTTGAAATTATGCTTTTATCATACATTTTTTTACCAAATAAAACATTACACACACTACAACACACACGCATGAGAAATGACAGATTTTTGAGTGACAAGCCTATACATACGAATTATACTCTTTTATTTATGGTTGAAGTCTGTTGACAACAAGTTGACAAATTGAAAATAGATTATATTTTTTTATTGAATCTAAGATACTATTAGACAATGCTTACACGGCCAGTCTGAGATCAGCTGAGTCCCAAAGACAAGTCAACAAGTCAAAGTCAATATTTTTTACAAAATTTAGGTAGTAGTCCTAATGTCGTTGAAACTAAGGTCGAATCTCGACCATTGGGCGATCTCTAGTATTTATTAACCGACATCTAAAAAGGAGGAGGTTTCTCAATTCGACCATATATTATGTTTCACAAAATAACAACATTTTACATTGATGTATAGAAACTATGTATCACCAGCTACTTCGGGTGCACCACAAACCGCAGTTTATCAGGCCATTGAAGTTTGCACAAACATGTACGATTTCCTTATTTTCTAAGGAAAATATATCAAAATCATTTAACACAAGCTGTTGTGCCCTGAACTTTGCTAAGCGGGGAGTGGAGCACCACGGTCCATGGGGTGTTAGCAGAAAAAAGGTGGTCAATGGTGCACAGAGTGCGAGTGAGCTGGAACAGGGTTCTGACTTCTGAAGCTGATAGGGTAGAGATTTGAGATGAGCTGCTATTATACGGGTGTAACAAAACTAAGCGATAATACTTCAGGGTGTGTAACTGTGTACTGTGTATATTATGTGTGATGTGTCCCTACACCCTTGTGTGGAGTTCACTGTAAAAGTAGCAGCGCTGAAAGAGAAAATTATTTTGGTGATTTGTGGGCAAATTCCTGAGGCTGGGGCGTATACGAAAGTTAAAAAAAGTTACTCTTTCAGAGCTGCTACTTTCACAATAAACTTTATACACGAGGCACGTACACTCCCTAAACTTTAAAGTATTATCACTTATTTTCGTTACACCCTGTATTCTTCACGGTAAGTGGAGGAATCTTGTCTTGCAGTACCGGACATATTTGACAATTGCCAGATACCCTTTCTTAGGAATTGTTTCACCACTTCCTGATAAAGTGCCGGATAGGCTATCCACAACTTTTATGACAGATTCTCTATACTCTATCTGTCACGTTAAATGGTGGATAGCCTATCCGGCACTTATCAGGAAGTGGTGAAACAGGACCTTAAAGACTTTAAACTCTGAGGGTGTCTAGCAGTGGAAAACAACTGACAAAAATGGACACTGGAAGACGAGATTCCTCCACATACTGCGAACAATATAAGCTATGAAATTGAGCTTCCTGGAAGGTCAAGTAGACCTTCAGAACTGGAATCTGGATACCTCCTAAAGTAACCCGACCGAAATTCCATAGTTGCTGGTCGTTCTTACTCTCTGAGGTCACATACAGGTAAACTTTTAGTTTTCCGAAACTGAGGAATGTGTGGCTCTTGGTCCATACGAAAAAACAGAAAAATTCTTAAAGCGGCCGGTACGCTTGGAAGCAGTCTCTTCCAGGCAACCAATAGTTTCATAAAATCAAAATATTTTTTATTCAGAGTAATTTTTTTACAAAAATATTTCTGAACGTCGATACTAAGGTGCCTACCACCGGTTCGGGAACTAACCCGGCGAGAAGAACCGGCGTAAGAAACTCGCACGGGGCCATCTTTTACTAAAAAGATGGAAAATTACAATTTGAACATATATAGTGCACCAAGGCTTTAAATGAATATGTCAATGGGCGCTGCTGGTAAAGAAGAACTGTCAAAAATGACGTTTTTGTATGAAAACAGCGCTAGCTCCCCCTCTCGCCACGTTCATTTAAAGCCTTGTCGAACTGTAACAATATTATGACTTAAATCTATTTACAACAGGAATTATAAAGAGTATTCAAGTAGCCTGTAAGAACCACCCTATTCCCAAGGTGTGTTGTCGTCGATGAAATCATTGATTTTATAATAAGCTTTAGTACACAAACGTTCTTTTACAACTTTTTTAAATTTATTGATGGAGAGATTTTGAACGTTTACTGGGATTCTATTGTACAGGCGTATACATTGGCCTTTAAAAGATTTGCTGACTTTGCTAAGTCTGATTACTGGTATTTCTAATTTGTTCTTATTCCTAGTGTTAAAACAATGATTGTCGCTATTCTTTTTGAAATTATTTAAGTTCTTTCTTACATACAATACATTATCCAAGACGTATTGAGATGCGACGGTCAGAATATTTATTTCCTTAAACTTTTCTCTTAAGGATTCACACGATGACATCTTATAAATAGAACGTATCGCTCGCTTCTGCAGCACGAATATTGCATTAATGTCCGCTGCATTTCCCCATAGAAGGATTCCATAGGACATAATGCTGTGGAAGTAACTAAAGTAAACAAGTCGCGCTGTTTCTACATCAGTTACCTCTCTGATTTTTTTAACAGCATATGCTGCAGAACTGAGCCTATCCGCCAGATTTGCAATATGCGGACTCCACTGTAATTTACTGTCTAAAGTTATACCTAGGAAAACAGTGGTGTCCACTAATTTCATTTTCTCATCATTTAATAGTACATTGGTTTGTACTTGCCTAACATTTGGCAAACTGAATTTTAAACATTTCGTTTTATTAGAATTTAATAGTAAATTATTAGCATTAAACCATTGTACTATTTTTGAGAGAGCACTATTTACCTCGTCGTAATTATATTGTTGTCGCTTCACATTAAAAATTAGTGAAGTATCATCAGCAAAAAGTACTATCTCATGCTTATCTCTAACTAGATAAGGTAGGTCATTTATGTAATTAGAAAAAGAAAGGGACCTAAAATAGATCCTTGTGGAACACCTAGCTTTATTTTACTACCATTAGACCTTTTAGAATTAACTTCTACTCTTTGCGTTCTATTTGCAAGGTACGAACTTAACAGTTTTAGGGCCGTGTCCCTTATACCATAATGATACAATTTTCTGATTAATGTAGCATGTTCGACACAATCAAATGCTTTGGATAGGTCGCAGAAGATACCGAGTGCATCCCGCGACCCCTCCCAAGCTTCAAATATACTACATAGAAGACTGATGCCTGCATCTGTTGTGGACCTACCTTTAGTAAAGCCAAATTGATTGTTATGTAACAAATTATTACAGTTAAAGTGAACTAGTAATTGAATTAGAATAATTTTTTCAAATATTTTACTAAAAGTCGGCAAAATAGATATTGGTCTGTAGTTGACTGGGTCAGACTTAGCCCCAGCTTTGAAGAGAGGCATCACCTTGCTATGCTTCATTAGGTCAGGGAACACACCATTTTTAATACAATTGTTGAAGACTAGAGCTAAGTGCGGGGCAATGATGTAAATTATTGATTTAATAACTCTTGTGGACATACCCCAGAGATCAGTTGTACTTTTAACATTCAGCGATTTAAAAGTCTTAATAATATCCCTGGAGTCGATTTCTTTAAAAATAAAATTGACATCACATTCCTTGACATTTTCTTTAAGCAACCTTTCCGCAACTGCAGGTGAGGAATTTAAGTCTTTTGTAGTTGAGATCGGAATGTCAGCAAAAAACTTCTCAAAGACTGTCGCAACCTCAAGGTCAGAGTTGACCTTTTTATCATCAATATAAAGTTCAAGTTTCGAGTTACGACAGTTGACTCTTCCAGTCTCATCTGGTTTCCAGGTGGTTTTCATAAGCTTATACAACCATCTAGAACTGTATTTGGTATAACTGATTACAATTACATATTTGAATATGTTTTATTTCAATAATATACAGTTTATTACAATCAAATAAAAACAAATTACTCACAAAGGAGCCTCTTCACAATGGTCTATGCTGGCCCACTACAAGCCATCGCCATTGTGTAGACGGGGTAGTAGTGTATGATGGCGGACGATGGCCAGTGTATTGCCAGGCAGTAAAGAGCCATTGTGTTTTACACCAAGTGATCGTAGTCTACAGTTCACGATGGCCTGCAGTAGGCCATTGTGTACTGGAGGCTTAATTTATTAAACTTAAACATCGAAGCTATAATCCTTGATGCCCTCGGCGTCCATCTGCTCCTTGACCCAGGGGTGCATGCGGGGGATGTTCACGTACACCCCGGGGATGTCCTGCTCCCCGCACCCCATGCCGTAAGCCACCAGGCCGTATATGGCGTACCTGTGGCCCTCGCCGCATCCCTGAAAACAATCAAATTCTTTATTCAAACACAATTTAAACAAGCGAACAGAAACAAAAAGAAAATAAACGTGTGATATAATAATTACGTCTTCTGATGCCGTGCTAAGTATGTGTAACGTCACAAATACGTTAATAGCAGTCAGACAAAGGGTGAAAATTAAACAAAAAACAATTTCAAATTCAAAAGTGAAGTCAGAAATCAAAATGGGCTATGGTATGAAGCTTCGCAATTGAAGTCGACGCCGCCGGTCACCGTCCACCGACCCATTGTCAAGTCCTTTATGATTTCGCTGACATAGGATTATTATCAAATACAAATTGCCTAAATATGCAATGGATACACCAGATTGCCAGTGACATTTTAAAGCAACTCCTTGACACTTGATTTAGCCTAAAGGGGGGACAGACGTGCGAGTAAGTACGCGGACTTATGGCTCGACGATCTTAACCGCCTGTGTGTCAGCAAAGAACCGCAAGCCGCGAGCCGCGAGCCGCGAACCTGGGGGTATGATAATCCAGTATGAGCGATTCTCGTGTGTCACCGACGCGAGCCGAGTAAGTTCGCGAATTTAAAACCCGCATACTTTAAGTTCGTACGTCTTTCAGGCACTTAACAAAAACGGTCCAGTAGCTTTAAAGAAATAAACTTGGACGTACATGCTTGAACTAGATAAATGATTGCGAGGCCAATCATTCATCTAAGGGTAAGTATATGTTAAAAATTGATTTTTTTGCCTACCTTTACGGGACAAACTAGAGGCGATCCGCCGTCACCGACGCACGTGTCCAAGTCCCCCTTGCTGGCGGCGCACGTCAGGGAGTCATGGAGGGTGAAGTCCTCGTTCTCCAGTTCCCTCTGGTATGTCTTCTCGCACTCGCCATCCTCGACCAACTTCAGAGTAACCTGGAAATGTTGGAAGTTAAAGTAAAGTATGAAATTTCAGCTACGGAGTCTACCAAGTCTGGTAATGTAATATGGTATGAAATAAATGAATTATGAATTTAAAAAAAAAACAATATCTTTAGGGAATTCTGCAAAGAGCGAGCTACATTTAAGGGTTATACTTGGAGCAAAGTCTTAAGACAGACTATCGTAATATTATTTGTTTGTGTGTGCATCCTCATGGGTTTCGTAATTAAATAAATATCGTAGTCTCGAGAGAGACTGTAACAAATGAGTTTAGGTCGAACTCTTTTGCGATAGTCTCAAGACAGACAACTTAAATGTAACAATAGATGCTCTAACCTTCTTCAGAATAGTGAAGTATTCTTGGTCTCGTTGGGTGTCCCCGCCCCAGCCCATGCTGTAGCACTCAGTGCCCGGGGCCGGCATGTCGGTGCCGAGGCACGCGACGCCCACGTGGGGCGCCAGGGTGAAGGGCTCGCTGAGGAACAACAGCGCTACGTCGTTGTATGAATCCGCTAAAACAGGAATGATAGCTTCCGTTATACGTAGCTATCAGCTAATAACTTGTTTCCAACGCGGGAATCGAACCCATGACCTCCGAGTCAAGAGCCGCTTTATAACCACTACTTAGACGTTATAGGTACAGTAGAAATGCAGGATCAACGAAATAGGAAAGCAAGGATAAGCAATAAGCATGATACTTAGGGTATAGAATACAGATGCTGGATAATATGACGCTATCATATTGTGTTCTTTGCTTGGGCTTAGCTTTCTCCTTCTCTTCTGCCCTTGCCCACATTTTTCTAGTTAGTACCAATTTGTGAGTAATAAATAGTTATATATCTATCTATGTGATTGATGTATAAATTGCCGGTCCCAACTTCCAAGACAGTTTTAATAACAATAATAATAATAAACCATTTATTTCAGACTAAGTCCATAATTTGTTAGTAGATACTACAATACTTAAAAAAACTAGGTTAGTAGACATAATAATAAAATTCAATCAAGATTCAATCAATTTAAATATCTGTTTGGTCTGTTTGCGGCACTAGGTACATGCACATGTATACGTACCCAATGGTGCACAATGGGACAATCAAATTTGTCACTAATTTTCCTAAGTTTTAGCATGTCTCTCGGGCAATTCATCGCGATCATGCAATGAAAAATGTATCAAGACTTACATGTATTGTAATCTTTGTGGATAACAATTTTCTTCACAAATCTGTCTTGGTGTGGGAGGTTTTCTTTTTTGTTATCAGTGTCCCATTCGCCGGCTCTGCATTTAATCTGGAATATACAACATGTTGCTTATATTAGGGCCTGATTAACATCGGTAATCGTACGCGCCACATTTTAGAATTCGTTGTATGAATAATGAATGATGTGAAACCTCGCACATTTGTCCGCACCGTACGCGCCGCATTTCGTGTACTATGCGGTGTGAATTTCAGACATCTAACTTAGCCATCGAAACAAGCGAATGCTAACAAGTAACAAGCACTGTTAGAATATAATTTCGCTTGGTTGTCTTTTCAGTACCTATTTACTATTTACCTCTTCTGGTTTCCTGTTTTCGACTTTGTGTGCAGCTGTTATGACTACGGATGGGTGGATGATGCTTCCACCCCCTATGTAATCCGTGTTCACCCATTCGGTCTCGTCAGTCCTGCTAAAAGTTGAATATAATTTCTAATTATACTTTTATGTAAGTACCCTTATAATCTTATGCAAACTTAAGAATCCTATTTTACATCTTTGAAAACACAGAAGTATCAAAAGATTTTCGAGGTAATAAAATTTAATTACGATTTGTGAGTCAAATTACATTAAATAAATAATAAATAAATAAATAAATTTTTTATTAAGTAATCAATTTCGTTAAGTACATTTTTTTACAATGAAAGGGACACAATATGTATTTATGCAAAGTATTCTGATAGGGAAAACATTGGCAGCCGTACTAGTATGAACTGTGTCACAGCTGCCTTTGTTTACAGCACAAGGTATCTCAGTTTGTAGTAAGCACACAAAGAGTTTTACCACATTACAACGTCGCAAAGCGTCGCGTTTTTAAATGACCCCTTTCCAAAGATATAGGAAGCCAACAGCTGACAGGCAGGAACAATTGAAACGCCCTGCAAGGTTGCAATGTTAACTCACCCTCAGGGACCTATCAGACAGAGAGCGGTCACGCGGTCAAGCGTTCAAGCGGTCTGCAGCTTTGCGTACTCTTGTGTTGTGTTTTGTTATATTATTTAGGGTTCCGTACACAAAGGGTAAAAACGGGACCCTATTACTGAGACTTCAATATCTGTCCGTCTGTCTGTCCGTCTGTCTCCAGGGTGTAACTCAAGAACCGCTATAGCTAGACTTCTGAAATTTTCACAGATTGTGTATTTCAGATTTCTGTAACCGCTAAGTATAACAACAAATACTAAAAAGAAAATAAAGTTAATATTTAAGGGGGGCTCCCATACAATAAACGTTATTTTTTTGGTCTTTTTTACTCGTAACCCGTAATGGCAACATAATATAAACACTTGAAATTTTCACAAAATCCTCAATTATAATTACTTTGATATTAAATAATAAAATTAATATAAAATAAATAATTAAGGGGGCTCCCATACAAAAAACACATTTTTTTCCCTATTTGCGCTCTAACGGTACGGAACCCTTCGTGCGCGAGTCCGACTCGCACTTGGCCGATTATAGTATAGATATACTTAAACACGGGGCGTTCTGACCGAGTCAAAATTCCTCCTGTGTGACTGACCAGTGACCGCTCAAACGCAGAACGCTTGAAGTGCTTGAACGCGCGACCGCTGTCTGATGAAGGAGTGAGCACACTGAGACGGGGCGCAGCGGATTTCCGCTTCCATACAAATTGTATGGAGGCGGATTTTTACGATGAGCCCCGGCACGCTGAGCCCCGGCACGGCCCGTCTCAGTGTGCTCACTCCTTAAGTGATAGGTCCCTCAGCATCTCTAGAAGTTGTTTTTCAGCAGTCACGTTCTTGCCAGCTTTATACACTTACTTGAGTAGAGCCACCATCCAGGGGAAGTCTCCGAAGCCGGCGAAGATGTCCTTATCCTTGCCGTTGTACTTCATGGCACAGTCGCCAGGGTCGCTGATGCCGCAAAACTTCGGCGGCTCATACTTTTCCATTACGTCCCTTCCACAGTGACCTTCGGTGCCTGAAACCAAGAAACAATAAGACCTTTGTATCCATTGTAGATATTTACGCACGCGGCGTTTTACGACTCTGGGCGACCGCCCAGGGCACCGGGAAAAAGGGGCGCTGAAGGCAAACAAAAGGGGTGCCATTTTTTTAAGCACTACCAGCACCCTGGGCGCACAAAAAATCTCGCCCAGGGCGCTGGTAGTGTTAAAACCGGCACTGTATTTACATACTTAGTATTCCCCGCTAGCACCTGTGATCTTCTGTACCCTCTCGAGTGCGAAGCATAGTTACCAATTACCATATTTACCAATAAGGTAAAGGTAATCCTGTCTGCAGTCAGGATGACTAGAGTCAATCTAATTTTGTTTACGGTGTAAGGTATTTTTATGTGAAATTAGAAGAGAATTATAGCCAGAGTATTTCTTTAGGGTGGGTTGCACCAACTAACTTTAGCTATACCTGTAACTTTAACTATAACTACAATGCAAAATGTTAAATCTTTGGTTAAAGTCAAAAATGGATGCCATATTTAACCATAACCTTGAGCTCAACAAGGCTTTAAATGAACGTGGCTGTTTAAAATACCAAAAGGTATTTCTTAAAACTTAAAGGCTGTAAAGCGTTACAAAATATATAATTTATTCATTTTCACAAGTTGCTGTTACAAGCCATTTTCCTAGACTATACTAAATTTCATGAAAATCGTTGGAGCCGATTCCGAGATTCCAATTATATATATAAGTATATATATATATATATATATACAGTGTGTAACAAAAATAAGTGATAATACTTTAGGGTGTGTACGTGTTCCTTGTAGAGAGTTTACTGTGAAAGTAGCAGCGCTGAAAGACGAAAATTTTTTTTCACTTTTGTATGGGCAAGCGCCCGAGCGTCACGAGTTTCCCCATACAAAAGTGAAAAAAAAAAATAGTTTTTCAGCGCTGCTACTTTCACAGTGAACTCTCTACAAGGAACACGTACACACCCTAAAGTATTATCACTTATTTTTGTTACACCCTGTATATATATATATATATATATATATATATATATATATATATATATATATATATATATATATATATATATATATATATATATATATATATATATATATATATATATATATATATATATATATATATATATATATATATATATATATATATATATATATATATATATATCTTTAAACGAGCAATTCTTGTATATATATATTGTTACGGTACATGGTATACGGACACGTGGTGCGCAAGTACATACTCGAACCTTCTAGAAAGGTCTAATGTTTGTTTACGTGTTTACCCTTTATTTGTTAGCGTGTTTGAATTTAGACCTTATGACTGAGTCCATAAGGTCTAAATTAAATTCAACTTACTGCACTTATCGCAAGGACGGCAGTTTTATTGTGGTACATGCCCGAGCCTCCTAGAAATTTCCCACGGTTGTTTACTTGTTTACGTGAATCGGGAAATTTCTGGAATTCGTCTCGCCATATAAAAAGAGCCGCAGGCAGGCCCGGCAAGTGAGTTCGTTTCGAGCTTTCATCAAGGCGATTTCGGAGTGATCAATAGTGAGTGAACCAGTGAAACCTGCGACTTGGCTACGACCTAGTACAGTGATAGTGCTTAGTGATTGGACCTAGTGATTTGTGTTTGGACTTAGTGCTAAGTGTTGTGACCTAGTGTTTAGTGCAGTGTTAACGAGCAATTATTGTATATATATATATATATATATATATATATATATATACAATAATTGCTCGTTTAAAGATATAAGATTTAGTGATAGCTTCAATATTTACAAATTGTTTTCATCAATCAAAATATAATCCTTCAATTCCTTCAAATCCCTTTTTTTTCACTTGACACTATTGTCAATCTGGACGTCTTTCTGGTTAGCTCTTTTCATGTACTTTTTTCTCAAATTAAACCTCGACTTTTTCCTCTCTTTGACTACATTTGACTATTATGACGTCTTTGACTTGAATTTTATGAATGTTTCTACCATGACTTTTTGAGATATTTAATTTTATAATGTTTTGAATTATATATTTACTATTACTATTTACTTCCCTTACCACCTTACTTTGGTTTTGTTCTTAGGTTCCTTTACGCTTCTCACTTTTTTTTTACTTTGTATCTCGAACAATAGTTTAAATATTGTTTTAGTGTATTTTTATACCTTCCCTCGCAAGGACCATGTTTAATACTCAAAAGTCCTTTTTGAGTTGACGAAGAAGACCATGACCATACTTTACTTCTCAGAGGTTCGGGACCATGTTAATTTCTTTACTCAGAGGTCCGGGACCATATTAATTCCTTTACTCAGAGGTCCGGGACCATAATATTATTAATTTCTTTAAGGCCTTGCAAGACCATATTAAGTACTCAGAGGCCCTGCATGCGTCCTCGAAGATTTTAAAGATGAAGGACCATGTTACCTTCTCGAAGGTCCTTTTGGATCATGTTCTTCTGGTTGAGTCTCAAAGGCCCGGGACCATATAACATATTTAATTCTCAGAGGTCCGGGACCATATTAATTTCTTCTTCTTGAGTTGACTGTATACATTTTCCATTTACTTTTTTGCTCGAAGGACCATGTTTAAAATACCAAAAGGTATTTCTTAAAACTTAAAGGCTGTAAAGCGTTACAAATATAATTTATTCATTTTCACAAGTTGCTGTTACAAAGCATTTTTCTAGACAACAATATGACACATTTCTATTGACAACAGTTGGCGTTGGAGTATTATTTTTAAATCTAAAGAGGTATCATAATTCGACTGAACAGTGGCGAAAAAAGGAACTAACACTGTCATCATACAAAAACGCCATTTTTGACAGCTCTCTTTACCAGCAGCGCCCCCGCCCCCGTTCATTTCAAGCCTTATCGAACCAGCTGTCATCTGTAAATTCTGTGGTCAAAGTTAAGGTTAAAGTTAAAGTTAGCCTTAACTTTAACTTTAACCACGCCTCGGTGCAAGTTGCAACCCACCCGAAGTATTGCAAAAATATTAACTTCTAAATCATATTATTCAGAATTAGGTACAGTACTTATAGGCTATTTTCCTCATGACACATAATACTTATATAATAATTATGCTAAAATAATAATTGGAAGGAAAGAGGTGTCAAAATATTATATACTTACCTACTTACATTATGTTATAACACGATTTTATAACATAGTTGTATACAGCAAATTATAACTTTGCAATAATCCACATCCATCCACAATAAGCTTTTTTATAACGCGCGACGTTGTGCCATTGCCACAGAATATCCATTGCCTAGTTCGGATCTGAAGTTTTTCGAGAGGTTTTTAATTTTTGTCTATTTTCGTATCCATTCGGCCTGCCCTGCCTGCCCTGCCCCGGGACTGATGCCGAAAACGCTATGTGATAATAGACTATGTTGCCTTGGCTATTTCGTTTTTCAGATCACATAGCAGACATATGGAAAACTAACTAATACATATTTCCGAGTGAAGAAGACACCAATTACATTCCTTTACTTTTCTTTGCTTACTCGATAACTAGTTTCTACACCGAGAACCATTTTAATTTTTTAATGTGGTAAAGCGCTCCACTGCAGATTGGGAATCTCCTATCAGCAGTATGGAGTTATAGCAATGGCGCACTTGCCGGGTAGGCGCACTTTGCCATACTCACTATACTCAAAACTTACCATCTCCCATGTCACTAATTGTCAGAGTGTCGGTTTCGTCCTCCACTATCCGTATGGGAATATTCTGGCAGCTCACGTACACGCATAGGAGGCCGATGATGGCAGCACTAGAATATAATGATTAAAAATTAAATTAAGAAATTTAAAAAAACCCCCGCCAAACAACTTTAAAAAGTAATGAAATAACATATTTTACTGACTTTAAGTTTAAATAATTCCTAAGTGTAAAGTGATATTTTAGTCCATAATTGTTGTCACGGTATGTCGGGGGACCGCCAACAGTGTCTTTTGCATTTTGTATCGCCATGTCACTGATTGTCTCGATTCAGTTCGCTGTGAACTGACCCTTAAACTATAATGTTATGTGAAATCAAACATCTACATTAGCGGTCCCCCGACACACCTTGACAACAATTATGGACTAAAATATCACTTTACACTTAGGAATTATTTAAACTTAAAGTCAGTAAAATATGTTATTTCATTACTTTTTAAAGTTGTTTGGCGGGGTTTTTTTTTAATTTCTTAATTTAATTTTATTTCATGCTTTTTAAACTTGTGTTGGTTATAATGCAGAGTAATTCCTATCAACAGGATCATAATATTATATCCCAATGAACTATCTAGGAATGTTATTTTTGGATGAGGCCGTCAATATGAGTCCAAACATGAAACCTCCACTTTGGGTTCATATGGAGCTCGGCTTTTATAGAATCCAGGTGATGCTGCAGCAGCAGCATGCAAAAATTTATGGGTTATTTACGTCTTACTAGTTGTCGCAATTAAAATGAGCCCAAACACGAAACCATTGCTCTAAGTTGGTGAGGAGTTGGGTATCCTATTGATTACCAGGTGATGCTGCAGCACCAGGTCAACATTCCATTAATGTGTAAATATTCATAAATGTCACGAACTAGAATTCAATAAATTATAAAGCCCACCAAACTACTGCAAGTTGCTAATCGGCCCTTCACGAACCAGATGAACCGCGATTTTTCAACACAGAGCAGGCTGATGATGATGAACTATAGCTAAGAACACTCTCAATTAAGTCAGCTTTCAAACAAAAAAAAACTAGATCAAAATCGGTCCACCCGTTTGGATGCTACGATGCCACAGACAGACAGACAGACAGACAGACAGACAGACAGACAGACAGACCGACAGACACGTTAAACTTATAACACCCCTCTTTTTTGTCGGGGGTTAACTAAATTGTAACGTAACAATTTCTTTAGACCTTTGTACGTTTTTGACTACCAACTATGAGAGAGCAGAGACACATAGTATTTTACTCTAATTTGATAGTAGGCAAGGATTTCCAAGTTTCATCTTCTCGTGGGGTAGTTCTTGGTGGTAATCATGAAGAACAGTTCGAAAAGTGTTTATTTGTATCTAACGAAAAAATAAACATTATTTAATTTCATTTCTATGCCTCAAGTATCAAAAAGCACAAAACATCGGTTTCGAATTGCTTTTTAAGCTAAAAGCAATAATGATCCCCACAAGGTGTTTAATTTAGTCTTGTCTAAATTACACAGTTACTTCAATCTTTATATCTTTAAACGAACAATTATTCTTGTATATACTCGTATGTAACTATATATAATACAAGTGGAATCTCGGAATCGGCTCCAACGATTTTCATGAAATTTAGTATAATTATAGGGGGTTTCGAGGGCGATAAATCGATCTAGCTAGGAATCATTTTTAGAAAATGTCATTTTATTCGTGTTTTATCAAATACCGAGCAAAGCTCGGTCAAAATATAGCTAGTAATAATAATAAGAGCTTTCGCTTCGCTATAGAATCGTCAACCAAAAATGTATGGAAATGACATAAGCGTTCGTTATCATGAGTCTCTTGTCGTAATCGTGTACACCATTGGTAGCCAAATTACAAGTTGGACGAAAGCGATATCACTGTTCATCTTCTTTATTGCGATAATGAAGTGCCCCTTAGCTTTTTGTATAGAAAGTCCTAGACAACACACACAAATGCCACTAATCGCTAGCGTTTTCGTATCTTTTCTTTTCGTCACAAACGATTGTTAAAAAGGCGGTGTTATCGCGTTGAAGAACAAAATGGCGTGCATTCAGCTGTAAATTGTGTGTGGCTGCCGATCAATGGTTCTTACTTCTTGTTAAAAACATACTTACTCAAGTACTAATTAATATGCATGCATTACGCTTGCTGTGGACCGCGCACCACCACACCATATCGGACAGGCGCAGGAGGAGGCTTTTGCTAAGACGGCAATTAGAGAGAATAGAAGACATGCCGGAACTTCTATTCACACAAAATTTCCGTCTTGACAAAGCCTCCTACACAAGTTTGTGTATGGATTTGCGCAGGGCAAATATTTTAAAGGGAACCAACGAAATACCTCTCCAAATTAAGGTAAGAAAAAGAAAATGTACTTAAGTAACTTTACTATAGGTATTGTAATTCAAATGTTGGTCTTGAGTTCTTTATTCAAGTTCGGAGTTTCAGTTTTGTGCACGTTCCCAAGTGTCAAAATCCATTTAAACAGCTCTAAAACAGTTTCAGATTTTATCAAAATCGGTGTAGTGGTCAGTTTTGTGTATGGTCGGACTCCATTTATTTTATGATTTGTCCCACAACTTTTAAATCTGAGGCTAAATAAATGTGCAGTATTGTGAATTATTATAATAGTGAAATACAAACAAACTAGCTTTTCAAGACTTTTGATATTGATTTTTCTTTACAGTTACATGGATCTGATAAAATCTGTCATCCATGCTGGCAAAAAATTGACCGAGCTGCTACTTGTTCCACTGAAGTAAGACATCCCAACAATAACCAACCCAGTATAATCTTGCCAATGTACACTAGAGCTTCAGGTTCTCAACAGTTTTGTTTTTATCCTGATTGTCATTCAACCCAAAGACTGGCTGCTCCTAAGTGGCTGAGAATAAAATTATTCACTGATTATTTTTATGTACCACAAAACTGTAGGATTTGTTCCTTCCATTTATATAATGATAATTGGGAGGTACTTAGTAATATCCAGCAACCGATTCATAGTTTTAATGCAGAACACATTCAGGACTTCGCTGCGCTCATATTATGACTATTTTATGGTCTTTAGGCTCGGCAAGGCATCAAGATCATATTGATCCCCCTGCCCAGTTTCTTGATCAAGTATTACTTACTTATGAAACAGAGTAATAAAATATTTATTAAAAATATGTTGTTTTATTTGATTATTTAACTTTTCCAATAACACATAGAAATCTAAATATAAAGTCTGATACAAAACTAGGTTTATATTCTGCTTTTTACAAAGACAAATGACGGGAAGTATATGTTATTTCCGCAGGTGCTGATGGTACTAATCTAGGACCGCCTACATCGGCGGGCCTCCCTGTGGATGTAGATGGTCTTGGATTAGTTGGCTCTATTATATTATATTGTATGTCTTCCGTCGACATCATCTGTGGTGATTGTGGTGATGGTGGTGGGAGTATTCTGCAAAAAAATAAACAGTGTATGAAAGTATTATAAAAGATAAATAGTTTCATTGGGTTTAATTGTATTGATAAAATTAGTCAAAAACACATACCATTTACAAAAATTTGCTCTATGTTGGCTGGCTCTGCCTGGATGTCTACAGGTCTTTCAATGAGATTAATGTTCTGGAAAAAAATAAATGAAAAAGTTTTATCAATGAAAATATTTTCATACATTGACCATACATAATATAATATTATCCATTTAAAGTAATTTATTATAGAAACAAATTAATATTTTAATCACTTACGGTAAAACCCAGCTCTTGGACAGCCTCTTGGCCTTGGACAGCCAGTAGGCCCATGATAGCCAGCACTCTGAGATCAAGTGCCGACAGCGACTGACCATCATGTGGCCCACCGCCTGTGCCATTGGCAGCTAGGCGGATTCTAAGCCCCTTCTTCTTAGTTTTTGACTTTAGATCTGCCCAAACCTATGAAAAATGAAATACATGTTTTTTTTTAATTACTTATAACTTTGAAAAACATTTATTTCTCTCTTATCAAGAAGTAGTATAGAGTAAGAAATTCTTTATTTGTATTAACTTAAAACCAATCTAAAACATAAGAAACAATTCTTCTTTAATAAAAGATTAAAGATTAATATTATGACTAAATATATTATAATATTATTAAGTAAATGATGTATTCTGATGAAAAAAAATTATCATGAAAGTCTGTGATGAAATAAAAATTAAGTACAATTATTAAGTACATGGAATTGAGTTTGTTTTTTTAAAAAGCTTTGTAATACCTAGCCCCCAGCTACATTTAAGGTACAATGCTTTAATCAAGATTTCAAATTAAGTACTTTGTTTCTAAATTTGTTTTAAAATACTTACTTTGAAATAAAACCTTGCAAATTAACAATTGAATTACTTTCACTGTAGTGAAAAAAAGCAGCATGTATACTGCTTTGTAACTGATTTATTTGCAATGTAAAAAATACTAAGGATTCTAGTATTATGAAGGAATTTATACAAATTATTATTGGTTCATATTATCAAACATTTAAATACCTACTTACAAATGATCAAATGTATAAAACATATTTTACCAAATGAATACTTACTTACATACCTTCTCATTGAAATAAAATACTTACTTAATCTTGCTTAAAATCTACTTATAACATTTTAAAAACCTATATTTAAAACTTACTTTTTTCCACTTTTTGGTTGTTTTTGTTGAGCCATTGCCTATGGCATTAAGGCTATGGGTCAGGGTGTCCCATAGCCTTTCAGATCGAAGGCGCCCTTGGGCACCACCAACGGGCCTGGATAAATCTCCATTACTGCAATACATTTAATAGAATAAAGGTTTTCAGTATTTAAGCAACAAATATTATGAACTACTAACTAGTATCATCTAATATGCATCACATTCCTACACATGATAATAATATTAAGTTCATGGTTTGCCCATTGCACAGGGATCATGCCTCAGGGTTAGTCTGAAGGAACTAGACTGAAATCACAAACCTTTTATTATCTCTTAATACCTCATGCCATTAGCTTGATCCTTTCGTAAGTGTACAATTGAATATTGATACATAGTAAGTTTTATCACTACCACTAAACCATTTAAGCAAAATATTTAAGAAAATATAAGTTTTCAACATCATCGTAGGCATCAATGTAGTAACTACAACTGTGAAATTTACTTACGTCTCCATGTATTCTGTTAAATATATATACTGTTCGTTACTTGTTTTGCACGTTCATTTTAATTTCTATCGAAAATAAATTAACAAGAAGAAAAAACACGAAAAACTTCTCGTTCACATTGGAATAAATTCGCGGTCTGAGTTGGCGGCATAACAAACTCATTTCAAAGTTATTTTACCTCTGAGTTATGGCGAAAGTGATCCTAAAATCCTTGTCATAAAGTCTATAGCCGAGACCATAGTCGTGTTCGTTTCGTTTTTCAATGCACATTGCGCATGCGCAAAGTTAAAAATAATGGCGGCTCTCGACATATGCCGGCTCTTGATATAGGCGAACGCGTTGGCCAACGCGTCTGCAGACGCGTTGGCCCAATGTGTAGAACGGGCGTTCGCGCGTTGGCCGTAGGTATTTAGACGTTGGCCGACGCATCTGCGAGCTTGCCGCGCGGGTCGGAAATGTCGGCAAAAGATCAAAGGACATTTGTCGCAAGCTTCGCGCTCCATCCACACATAGGCCGCGCGATCAGTTTGCCCGGAGTTATAATTATGATAATTATTATAATATGTAATAATTTTTGTATGTAATAATTTAATAAATAATAAGTAGGTAATAAAATAATTACTTATATTATTTTAATATTATAAAATATTATGTAAAAGTGAGTTTATTTCTTTGTTTGTTACGTTTTCTCGCCTTTTATTTATTTATTTCCAGAATACTCTTTAAAAACTTTTTCTTGTCCACATTTACAAAGTAATTATAAGCTGTGAATAAATAAACAGCTGCAGCTGTTAGCGACTAAACATCCATTTTGAATCCGTCCGCACATTGGCGCGATCCAAAGCATACTGAACGACCTTCCTATGTGTGGATTACTCACAAACGCCGTTGCAAGCGCACTGCCAACGCGTCTGCAGACGCGTTGGCCAACGCGTTCGCCTATATCAAGAGCCGGCAATAGGCGAACGCGTTGGCCAACGCGTCTGCAGACGCGTTGGCCCAATGTGTAGAACGGGCGTTCGCGCGTTGGCCGTAGGTATTTAGACGTTGGCCAACGCGCGAACGCCCGTTCTACACATTGGGCCAACGCGTCTGCAGACGCGTTGGCCAACGCGTTCGCCTATGTCGAGAGCCGCCATAAGTGTCAGTGTGTCATGTTTTAAAATACCATTAAATTTCTGTCAGATTTTAGAACATGACACTGACACTAACACTGACATTGACATTTAAAAAACGAAACGAACACGACTCATACTGACAGTTGACATTTGACAGTTGAAATTTAACAGTTGACATTTGACAGGACAACAAAACCAAAGACAATTTTGGGGCAAACGAAGGTAAAGAGAAAATCGTTATGGAATCACCGAAACGTAAGTTCGCCGGTTGTTGGCTAGGGCAAAATGTTCTGTATTGCATTGGCGTTAAAGAATCTACTAGTCTCTTCGTAATAAGGCGAAGTAAATTTGGCTAGGGCCTCAGGGGGGTGAGCGAATATCTTTTCTTTATCGCTTCTTTATACAGTGTGTAACAAAAATAAGTGATAATACTTTAGGGTGTGTGCGTGTTCCTTGTAGAGAGTTCATTGTGAAAGTAGCAGCTCTGAAAGACAAAAACGCTTATGTCAATTCCATAGATTTTAGTTGGCGATTCTATAACGAAGCGATAACGAAAAAGTTTTGGCTAAATGGCCTGACCAGTGACCACCAAGGTACCGTCATAGATAGAAATCAAACTCTGTGCCTTTCTTTTTGCTCTCGAACGGTACTATAAAGATTTACGTGGCCCAACAACAATGTAATTAATTTTTTTTAAATTATAATAATAATAATATTTATTTAGTATTTACAATGATGGTGAGATACAATTATTATATTAGAGCTACTTAAACTAAATAAGTACAAATTTAATGATTATAGTATTGCCTGAACTAGGATACCCTGTGTTTCAGGCTAAAATTAGTGCTACAATAATTATTACGATACAAACTATAGCTGGGTCAGGCCGTAGATTTTTCCACTTTTTTCATAACCAGTGAGATTCATACAATATCACAAACAATTTAATATTTTTACCTGCTTTGGTATTTTTATCCTGTTGTATTTTATTAAAGGTAAAAACAACTTTTACGAATTAGCTGTAACTAGAAAAGTTTTTATAAAATTTAATTTCAAAGAGCACAAGGAAATATATTATTTTCATACAAAAAAAACTTGTCAATAAATTTAATCATAACTTTAATCAACAAATGTTACGAATATTTATTGAAGTAAGCTGTATTGTATAATACATAATAGAAAAGGAGGTTCGAGCAATTTAACGCAATATCTCTTTATGATTTAACGCCATTCCATTTATGTTTATCCCAATTTTAAAACATGTCTTTAATTTCTACACTTTTATGTTACTATTTTTATGTTACCAATATCGTGGTTAAATGTAAACTTTGAATAATATTAGGAGAATTGGCATTATAAGACAGGCAACATTGAATAGAAGTATTAGAGTTAAAAAAAAAGACGCCATATTGTTGTCTATGGATTGTGTCAAACAGTGCACGCATTTTTCGTCAGTGAAATTGGAAAACAATTATTGTGATTTTTAAAGATAAGTACTCGCTGGTTTATGTTAATTGTGTTATTTGTTTGTATGGTAAAGCTTACATTTATGAAAGAAACGTCTTTAAAAGCGCAAATCTTTTTCGTTTCCAAATTATAACCTTCTTTCATCCAAAATATTTCACTTTTATGTTACTTTATGTTACTCTTATGATACTTTTCTGTTACCGGTAACATAAAATTTTATGTTACGTAACATAAGGGGCCCATAAAGGTCTGCGCATAATAATAATATTATAATAACTTAAAAAGATGGGATTATACATCTCACTCACCCACTTCTCACGCACATTACACACGCACTACACACACTCACAAACACTTATCACTTTCACCTACTGACTCCACACTTCTTTTACTTATGCAATTATGTACTAAGTGCTAGACTAGATATTAAGCTGGAAGAGCGAGGCATTCCCAACAAAAACAAGTGTCTTTTGACTACTCAAAGGGAAGCCCCTGCAACAAATATGTATGGATTTACATAAATAAAGAATTTTATTTATTTATCCATACTAATATTATAAATGCGAAAGTGTATCTGTCTGTCTGTCTGTCTGTCAGTCTGTCAGTTTGTCTGTCTGTCTGTTACCTCTTCACGCCCAAACCGCTAAACCGATATTGCTGAAATTTGGTATGGATATACTTTAGAGTCCCGGGAATAACATAGGATACATATTATCCTGGAAAAATGTACGCTTCCCGCGCGATAAACGAATTTTGGCGCAACGGAGTTGGAAAAAAACGAAAACAAAGACAATGAAGATAAGATTAGAGCCGAAGAAAACACAAACACAGCCGAGGATGATAAGATTCAGTCTAACGAGGGTTGCAACAAAGCAGAAGAAGATATAAATAAAGCCAAAGAAGACGAAAATAAAGCGGAAGATGGAAAAGAAGATGGGAGTAAAGGCAAAAATGACAGAATCAAAACGGAAAATAACGAAAATAAAGACAATGAAGATAGGAATAGAGCCGAAGAAAACAAGTTAGATGAGGATTACAAGATAAAAGCAAAAGACAAAATTAATAATAAATACAAAATAAATAACGCTGAAATTAGCGGCAGCAAAGATGATGTAGATGAAAATTCTATTCAAAACTTAATGTGTAGTATTTTAAAAATAAATGACACTGTTTTAGTACGCTATTACCAAAAAAAAAACTTGGAAATACTATGTTGGCTTTGTAATGAATTTAGAATTAAAGAATAGTGAGCAATATTATAAAATTAAATTCTTAAAAAGTATTACAGATTCTTTGAGAAATGTGAAATTTATAATTCCAAAAAAACGAGATGTCGATTTAGTACCTGAAGTATCTATAGTGAAACAGATTAACATTACTCAAGAAAATGATTCCAATGAATATTATCTGTGTGACGAAAGTGACACAGTCTATTTTGTATAAAAGATATTATTTACTTTTTGTTTTATATTATAAAGTTTTTCCTGGCAATTAAAATTAGATTTTAGGGAAAAATACGTTTTAAGCTTGTTACCTAATTGTTATTTCTACATTTTACTGAATTTAGCTCAAGATTTGATTTTATCTAAGTATAAAAATATTAGTAAAGCGATTTTAATTTGTGATTGAAAGAAGCTAAATAAATAAGTATGTGTATTTGAATGTTAGAGAAACAATAACAGTTGTTGTTTACCTTTCGTGAATTTATTTTTGATACTAGATAAGATATTGCTTTAAAAAGCCAAATGAAAATAAGTAAATAATCATGTCGATTCCAATGCACACAATTAAATTTTATTAAAAATAGAAGTGATGCCATCCCTTTCACTCTCATTTCCATTCGTCTGCTTGAGAAAGAGTCAGCATGAATTTTAGTTTTAATAAAATTTAATTATGTACATTGGAATCGACATGAATATCTACGAAATTGAAACGTTGATTGCAGCATTTAACTACTTACTAAGAATTAATAAAATTACATTCAAGTAAGAAGTTGTTTATTTTTATTTGTAAATTGCCTCACATTGTGTCGTTATGTATGCAGCTTTATTATAATTAATGTGACTTTTATGTTACTTTTATGATACTGTAACATAAAAGTTTGTAAGTTACTTTATGTTACAAAGTGGAAAAATCTACGGCCTAACCCAGCTATGCCTTAAAGTTACAAATTAAATTAAGTAGTTACACTAACTATAATTATTATAGTTTTAAATTACCTATACTAATATTAATTTATTATTACACAATATTATACTTACTTAATCTTATTCTAATGTTCATTTATTGCAAAACCACTAGAAGTTTTTCTGTTTCCTCATAAGACATATTTTGAAGAAAATTTTTAAGGTTTAATTTACAATTAAAATAATTAACAGAATATATATTTAACAGGGCATTTATTCTTTTATAAAGAAGAGGACCTAAAAATATGTAGTACTTATCAGCAAAAGCATGTTTTGTATTTATTTCTAGTGGACAAACGATATCTTTCCGCCTTTTGTTGATGGAATCCGGGTAGAAGGGTAGAGATATGTGTTGCTTTAGTACTACGTTTAGGATGAAAAGCTGACGAACTGTTAGTACCTACTTCAAAAGACGTATAAAGCTGGTTAGTAGGGAAAAGAAAAGATCGAAAGTTACATATTTTGATTATTGCCCTTTGTGCTCTTTCAACAGTTAGTAACAGCGTTTTTCCTACTCCTCCCCAAGATGTAATATAATAAGTTAGGTAGTATCGATTGACATAAAGCAAAATACACCTGCTTGATTAAATGTTGGTCTAGTATATGACGAAATTTCTTGAAAATAAACATCAACTTACGAACTTTTTCACATAGTTTATCTACATGAGGCCTAAAAGACAGATTTTCATCTATTATTATACCTAGATACTTTATATTGTTGATCCCATCAATACTAGGACATGTGCATGCCATATTAGAGAATGTTGTGCAAAGATGTGCATATAGTGGCTGGTTAGTAATTGCTGTGGTGGATTTACGCATCATTGACAATGATGGTAAGATTGAGATAGGGCGGTAATTTGAGACTTCCTGTTTGTCACCGGATTTATAAATCGGTACTACGACTGCCTTTTTTAGACATTTAGGAAAATGACCTTGAGATAAGCATTTTTGAAAGATATGGGTTAAGTGTGGAACCAGAATATGTCTAAATTTTTTCAAAATTGTACACGAGATATTATCCCATCCAACTGCGCAGTCGTCCCGTAGGCTTTCAATAATTCTACCTACCTCGGATTCATCGGTGTCTATTAATGAGAAAGACATTGCGTTAGATCTATAAGTTAAAGCGGCATAATTATGGTCGACCGTGCAATTGGCTTTGTGATTTATGTGCTAAGTGCGCCCCAATATTTACAAAATAATTATTTACAATGTTTAGAGATGCCAATTCTGAAGATTGATTTTTCAGCAAAACTGAGGATGATTCGTGATGCTTTTTGGTGTATGTTATGTCCTTGATATGTTTCCCAATTTTTCTGCTGTTATAAAAACATTTTGGAACGTGCTAGAGCACGTTCCAAAATGTTTTTATCACTTATAATACCACAAGAGCTTCAAAATTATCGGATATTTCCCGATAGGTTCGTTGCAAACAAATGAAGGATTCAAGTTTTTCAGGTTAAAAAATCACGAGCGCGAAGCGCGAGTGATTTTTCCTGAAAAACTTGACGACTTTATTTGTTTGCAGGGAACCTTGAGGGAAATGCCAGATAATTTTGAAGCTCGTGTGGTATTCGGGGGATTATTTTTCCGTCCCAAATGTCGGCCAATATAATTGCACCATGAGACACAATTGAATTCAACCTGTCAGTTTGACGTGTTTGTCTTTTATATATAGCAACTACCAGAGAAAATTTTCAAAAAATTATCAGTATAATACCATGTAGGTTGTACCACGTGACGTCGAATGGTGCAATTCTATTGGTCGATATTTGGGTCGGAAAAATAATCGTAATTATTTTTTACTCGTCTTAGCAAGTCATTGCAAAAGTTACGATGCCGTTTGTATGTGGTTTGCAATATGGCATTGTGTGGACTTTCTCTAGATTTCATATGTAATTTATCCCTATGTCTTATGCAGCGCAGAAGACCGGGAGTAATCCATGGCTTGAGATTTAATTTTTTACTGCTAGTGCGATAGAGCCTTGTATTTTTCTGGATTGCATTTTGTAGATTTTGTATTACGTATGACATACAAAAATCAGTGTCTGCATTATTGTAAATCGGTGCAAAGTCGATTTTGCATAAATCTTCCTCGAGTTTATTTATGTTTAACTTAGACATTAATTGACAATTTTGTTTGTGACTACGCATGCGACAATTTAATGTTAGTAGGACAGCGTTATGATCTGTTATTGTTGGGTTTAAAATTAGTGTTAGCGGTTGATAATTTGATTTAAGCATTACGTGATCTAAGCAGGATCCACTTCGATGAGTGGGGAGCGTATGAGCAGGGAGTAGGCCGTGATAAGCACATAAGTTGAGGTAGTCCTGAGCACTGCTGTCATTGCTTCCTGGAAGAATGTTAATATTAATATCTCCAATCAAAATTATATTCTTAAAATGTGATAGATTTGTGAGGTGTTCATTTAATTTATTCATAAAAATAGATATATCTCTAAAAGAAGGTGATCTGTACGTCCCTAGGACTGCATATTCAGTTCCTATTTTCAGTAATAGTGTGCTACAGTCCTGGAAAGCTAACTCCTCTACGGTAGCATTAAGCTGTTTATTATATATCTATCCTGACCGATTTCGGCCACAGCGACTTTGGGTCTACGGCTATTGCAAGCGTCGTTCGTGTGCTCGCAGGTGACTGAAGTAACCGATTTTTGCACTAAACGTGCGAGAACATTAAGCGCAAGTCAGTACCCCTCCTACATAATGATAGTGTATGGCTACAGGTGGTCGAGCCTTGAGCGCGTCGCGTTTAGCATCTAGCTCGGCCACACGCACTTTCTCATACTCTGACACCTTAGTGCTCACGGTCCGCTTCCATAGTGATCGGCCCGCAGCCATTGTCTCCCATTGTGACCGATCTAAGTCACACTTCTTCATGTGGCGCATGAGCACGTCTTTGTACCGCAGTAATTGGCCGCCTTGTTTTCGCTTGCCATTACTAAGTTCAGAATAAAAGACGCGCTTGGCCACAGCAGTGTTAGGCATCCGAGAGACATGGCCGCACCACTTCAATTGCCGTTTCATTAGATATGCCTCTATACCGCTGACATTAGCTCGTCGTAGAACTTCCGTGTTTCGAACATGTTGGGACCAATGGATGTTCATAATGTCGCGTAGGCATCTTAGATGGAATTTATCTAATGTGCGGATATGCTTGCGGTATAGGACCCACGTTTCAGATGCATACAGCAGATTGGGTAGAACGACTGCCATGTATACAACCACCTTCGTAGTGAGCTTTATGTCGTGTGAGCGGAACACCTTGAGACGAAGCTTGCCAAATGCTGCTGCAGCTGCTCCAATTCTGCTGTTGACCTCGTCATCAAGGAGGCACTTAGATGATATAGTGCTGCCTAGATATTTGAACTTGTCCACAATTTTAAGTGAGTCGTTACCGAGTTTGATGTCGAGCGAAGGTCTACGCAGTGTATCCAGAGCCATTACCTCGGTTTTCTTTACACTGATTTTTAGGCCAAATCTTCGACATGACTCATTGAGACTCTCCATAAGTCTTTGTAGACCCTCCGAGGATTCCGCCACAAAACACAAATCGTCTGCATACATCATCTCGGTGATAATCATGTGAGACACTTTGGTGTGAGCTTTAAGCCTGGCTAGGTTGAAGACTCCGCCGCCGTCGATACGATATCGAATACGAATTCCCTCGGATAAAGTCTGCAGGGCCTCCCGAACTAGTACTGCAAAGTACAAAGCGAACAGAGTTGGTGCGAGCACGCAGCCTTGCTTAACGCCGCAGCTCACCGGAAAGAACTCTGATTGCTCGCCGTGTACATTGACACAACAACGCATACCATCATGCAGGAGTCGGATCATTCTAACAAACTTATCCGTGCATCCAAGTTTCGATAGTACCACCCATAACGCTTCTCGAGGCACTCTATCAAAGGCTTTTTCTAAGTCAACGAAACATAGTAAAAGTGGTTGACCTTGTTCTCGGCTTTTCTCTTGAAGTTGGTGGATAGAGAAAATAGCCTCACATGTGCCCCGACGGCACAGAGCTGCTGACCAACAAGCAAGATGTTCTTAATCGTTGGGGAGAGCACTTTAACAACTTGCTCAATATTGACCGAGCTGCAGACCTCGCCCACATCAGCTCAATGTCTGCATTGCCCACGAGTAATGAGTTGGATAGCCCGCTGACGCTGCTGGAGGTCGTCGTTGCTGTACAGCAAGAGCAGGTGAGTATCATAAGTCCAACGTACTTGTATAATGGAAGTCAGTGTCTTTGGGACTGAATACTAGTCTGACAACAAAAAGTGTTGATAAAAAAAATTACCTGTCAGTTTTGAAATAGCTTCGAAACAAACTGGTACCTACGGAATTCATAGAAAAATATTTAAAAAAACTCATAAAACAATATTACTTTTTGATCTCATTTAAAATTATTGTTAAGCGTTTCAAAACCTACCTAACGCCTTTTACATGCTGTCTATTCACATTCCACCCGACTTCAAAAGCTTAACATTAAGAACCCTGCTTCTTTCAGAGCCGTAAGAAGTTTCTTCGGATCCCTCAAGATAATATTATGAGTATACTGAGGCGAAGTGTGTGCCTCTCGCAATACGTGGTGTCGCCCAGGATCAAGAGTATCGGATCGCACGTAGGATGCCCGTCCTCTAGCCACCAGTACCTGCCCTCGGCGTACCCAGCTTTATCCTCCAAAACCGAGCAAGTCGAAAAGTAGAAAAAGGTATGTATTTTTAAGAACCAGCAGGACGATTGCCGTTCGTTCGAATTCGGAAACTTTACCGTGCGGTCATTGGTCAATGCCTAGCACCGCGAGCGTTTATTGGATATCGTGTGATGAAGTTTCCGAATTCGAGATTGCGCATTGTGATTCGGCGGTATCCAATCACGAAAATCTTTTGATCTCTAAGCCCTAAGAATAGGCTGAAGCTGATGGGAGAAATTAAAGATAGTAGGAGGAGTAGAAAGTTCATTGACAGTGATAAACTGACCATTAAGCATTAACTATCCTAGTATTTGGCGAGTGCTTTTTTTATAAAATAGGGGGGCAAACGAGCAAAAGGAAAAGATATAGGGCCGATCTCGGGCAAGTGCTCCCGCCAAAACTCAGACTGGCCCAGAGCCCCGAAGATCATATAATAAATGCCTTCCTCGAGTTCCAGGCAATAATAAGAGCAAACAAGACCATAAAGCTCTTGACCTGCAATAAGATCATGCAGGCCTATCAGCGGAAAAATCAAAAGCTGTTAGAAGTGAGACTCGAGGATGCAAAAGCTGCCATATACGACAATGTCACCTCAACAATAATTGCCGGGGCGATGACAGGGCAGTATATGGCGGCATTAAGTGCCGACTGCGGATTCGTGGTTCTGGACGAGGATGAGACAAAACGCACGGGAACACTCAAATTTATCACAAAATCTGAGGATCCAATAGTGGTAATAGCGGAATGTACCAGAATAATGCTGGAAGACAGGATACTAGAAATGGCAGAAGTCCTATCTGGGGACCCCGAATCTAGCATGGACTGGGACATATTCGCGAAACCTATCAACTACTCGTGGGTCAATGGGGTTCCTGGATGTGGGAAGACAACTTGGATCATTAATAACTTCAATGAGGAAACAGACGTTATAATAACAACTACAATCGAAGCAGCCGAGGATCTAAAGCAAAGGCTATCGCTACGAACTGGCAACAAAGTTAAAGATAAAGTTCGTACCATGGCCTCTTTGCTGGTAAATGGGACAAAAGGAACCTACAAAAGGTTGATAGTTGACGAGGCCCTCATGAACCATTTCGGCTCAATCGTCATGGCGAATCAGTTAACAGGCGCCAACGATGTCATCCTCATTGGAGATATTAACCAACTTCCGTTTATAGAGCGTGAAAACCTCTTTAAACTTAATTACACTCGTCCAAACCTGGTAACCAGCATCACCCAGGAGTTGTCTTGCACACACAGGAGCCCTATGGATGTGGCATACGCCTTAAACATGGTCTATAATAACATCTATTCATCGAAGGAAATTGTGCGGTCCCTAAAGCTAATGAAGTATACAGGAGCGAGAATACCTAAAACCGATCTAAATACCCTGTATCTTGTCCACACACAAGAGGAGAAAGCAGCCCTCACTAATACAGGCTATGGATCGGGAACGGACTCTCGCGTCCTCACAATCCATGAAGCTCAGGGATTAACGAGTCCTTCGGTGATCATCATACAGACCAAGTCCCGAAAGCTGGCAATCCATGACAGCGTTCCTCATGCAGTTGTAGCTATATCCCGGCACACTAACACCTGTGTCTATTACACTGACACTGATGGAGACGCTGTGGCAAGCTTCATAAAAAGAGCCACGGAGGTGTCAACCGAACACATAAAAGATTATAATATAAAAATGGCTATAAAAGACAGGAACGATAAAGTCCTAAGCCACATGGCGGGTAGATTCGACACAGAACGATATCTTTTTAACAACCTAGAAACTCCACCCAGCTTGAGTGACCCCTCTCCACCAAGCCAATGTCACAACATATCATAAAATCTAAGGAAATCGGAAAATGTCGGATCTACTGGCCGCCACACCGACTGGGACCTCACCGTTCAAAACATTAATATTATTATTATGCAATTTATAAAACAATAAATGTATATATATATTTATTATATGTATAACATATTATACTCTATTCTATTAAATATATATATATATATATATATATATATACACATATATTAAAAAAAAAAAAAAAAAAAAAAGTGTCCATGGCGTGATGGACCACAATTAATTAAAATTCATAATATTATTTCAATTATCCTTGGTGCGAAAAATCTAAATAATAAAATAACAAAAAAAGGATATGGACGAACAGTCTATAGACGGCCCAATTTTATAATAAAAAAAAAAAAAAAAAACGAGCAAAAGGTTAACATCATGGAAAGCAACTACCGTCGCCCATGGACACTCGCAACATCAGAAGAGCTGCAGGTGCGTTGCCGGCCTTGTATTCACCAGCTTAATTTTTTTCCCAGAACCAGAATCCCGGGTGCGTTTCCCGGAGGTATGGCGCGACCGGTTCAGCGCCGCCATCCAGCTCACCTCCACGCCTGAAGCCCGCAGCCTCACCTGCCTCTAACATGTACATAATATACATACACGGTGCTCACAGCTCTGTTTTATTCGACACCAAAATCCCCGCTGTTCCTGAATTGCAGCACACGTCATAATACCTATACGTGTAAGGGCCGAAACACATAACCGCATTGCGGCACCACAACGCCAAATTTGGCGGAATTCAGTTTTTTTACGAGTTTTGAATTTTTTTGCCGGCGATTTTTGCGGTGCGGTGCCGCAACGCGGTATTGTGTTTTGGCCTAAAGGCCAAAGGGTAGTGTTTTGGCCTAAGAGCCAAAGGGTTGTCTCTTTTACGCGCGATCCTTAGATCGATAGACAACGAAAGTGAAGTGTTCCGCGCGGAAACCGTACATATTTTTGCAACAAAAACTATACCATGTCCTTCCCCGGCTTTCAAAGTATTTCTAAACCAAGTTTTATCAAATTCGAATGCAGAAGTAACTGATACAACGCTTACGGACACTTGCAAAAGGGAGGTCACAACCTTGTTCTCTAGCTTTAAATCCCCTAACCTTCTATATTCAGAGCCTCCGGCATGATTCTAGTTTCTTACGCTGGCTCCTCTCGCCGGGTTAGTTCCCGAACCGGTGGTGGGCACCAGTAGTAAGAATACATATTTTGTAAAAATTTATTCTGAATAAAGTTTAAGGGCCTGTTTCACCACTTCCTGATTAGTGCTGGATAGGCTTTCCACAACTTTTTTTTACAGATGGAGTATGGAGTATCTGTAAGATAAGTTGTCGATAGCCTATCCGGCACTTTATCAAGAAGTGGTGAAACAAGCCCTAAGGCTGCGTTTCCATTGAAGCGGAGCGGAGCGGTGCGGAGCTTAGCGGTGCCGAATTGACCAATCACCATGCTCGAAATCTTCGCAATCATTCCGCTGGAATAGCACGATTAGTCAATTCGGGCACCGCTAAGCTCCGCTCCGCTTCAGTGGAAACGCAGCCTTAGTTTTAAATATGATATAATATTTACGCTAGTCAGCTTAGGCTCATATTTTATTGGAGCATGGCTCTCCCATGCTGCCAGAACTCTGTTAACAAGACAATCCCAAAATTAGCTAAGAGTGTAGGTACTCAGTAGCAGGTTACTGTTGCCAATCCGAAAAAGTGGCATTAACTGTATGACGGACCTTACAAATTGGCATTGAGAAATTCAGAAACAACAAAAAATATAACTAAATTCTGAGTATTTATTCATTCTGCTGACTTCAATAATCGAACTGGGTATTCGGTAGCCCTTCGGCGACCATCTGATCCTTCACCCACTGGTACACTTGGGGGATGTCCACGTACACTCCAGGCACGTCCTTCTCGCCGCAGCCCACGCCGTAAGCCACCATGCCGTACACCGCATACCTGGTTGACTTCCGAGACGGATCCTGGAAAAAACGAAAAGGTAGTCAAAATTAATAATATTTAAATAAACCGTTATGCTAAGTACTCACATACGGTTTTGCTCGATAGTTTTACTCCAAATCGAAGGAAATGACATATTTGACATATTTAATTCCATCGAGCCGGCTCGAAGCGAGCGTTCGAGCTGTCAGTTTTGGCGGTCCACACGGTGGTTATTGCTCGATTTGGAGTTAAACTATCGAGCCAAACCGTATGTCAGTACTAAGCATTACCGTTACAAGAAGTAGTGAAACCTACCGGCAGAGGACAGACAAGCGGTGACCCTCCGTCACCGACACACGTGTCCACGCCCTCCTCGCCGCCGGCGCAGGTCAGCGAGTTGTGCAGGGTGTACGTGGAGCCGAGCTTCGTGTTCTTCAGGTTGATCTCGCACTGCTTGTCACGGACTAGCTTTAGGAGAATCTGAAAACAACATACGTATTGTATTGTTAATGAATTCTGATCGAAAAAGAACACATTCTTGTGTTTGTGACTTTATAATATCATGTTAAGATACAACTAGGACCATTTGCGCCAGACTGAGCCATTGCTATTCATAATTATTCAAGACGTGAGTCATGAGTGGATGAATAGGGTAACTAACATGAAAAAACTTCCCTGTTATGAAGTAGATAAATCACAAGTTTTATTAAAATAATTAGGGCAAAATGAGTTATTGTCCGTATGTTGCGAAATGTTACTTGTTCGATTGTTCCACTCACGTCTTCAATTATTTAGTCAGAGCGCCAGGCAGGGGCGGATCTTGAATTTGTGGGGCCCTGGGCTAATACTGCTTAGGGGCCCTACCTAATTACTCAACTAATTGCTATTTTGACAAGAAACTGTTTTCTGTAGTGATGTAGGTATATTCTATGCTAATAATATTATAAAGCGGAAGAGTTTGTTATTTAGTTTGTTTGTTTGAACGCGCTAATCTCTGGAACTAATGGTCCGATTTAAAAAAATCTTTCAGTGTTAGATAGCCCATTTATCGAGGAAGGCTATAGGCTATACTTTATCACGCTATCGCTAAGACTAATAGGAGCGAAGAAATAGAGGAAAATGTGGAAAAAAAAAACGGGAGGAAATATATTTGAAAGGGCTAATTTGAACGCGCTAATCTCAGGAACTACTGGTTTGATTTGAAAAATTATTTCAGTGTTAGATAGTCCATTTATCGAAAAAGGCTATGGGCTATATTTTATCACGCTACGACTAATAGGAGCGAAGAAATAGAGGAAAATGTTGAAAAAAACGGGAGGAAATCAAATAATTTTATAATAAGCCCTTTCAAATAATTTCCTCCCGTTTTTTCAACATTTTCCTTTTGAAAAGGCTTATTTGAACGCGCTAATCTCAGGAACTACTGGTCAGATTTGAAAAATTCTCAAAAAAAAAATTTCACGAACTACTGGAGGAATTTTTCTGTTATTTGGCACATATAAGAACGGACCAGTAGTTCTTGAGATTAGCGCGTTCAAATAAGCCCTGTCAAATAATTTCTCCCCGTTTTTTCCACATTTTCCTCTATTTCTTCGCTCCTATTAGTCTTAGCGTGATAAAATATAGCCTTTACCCTTTCTCGATAAACGGCCTATCTAACACTGAAAGAATTTTTCAAATCGGACCAGTAGTTTCTGAGATTAGCGCGTTCAACTAACAAACTGTAAATTCTTTTATTTGGTCATCGCACTGTAGGTCTTTTGTTAAATCGAAATTTATCGAAAGAACTGATAATTAATGATGACATTGTGGTCCTGTATTTATTTTCTATATAGTATATACGACATCGGAGAAAGAACGCTCTGCTCCCCGTGTATTATATTTCTCTATGGCTCTGATTCACAGCTAGTGGTCGGCATCGTTGAAAAATCTTTAAGATGGTATAGCAGTTTGGGAAAACATCAACAAGTTTCTTTTCATAAATTATCCAAAAAATTTCACTGCAAGAGGTGTAAGACTCTGTCTTATACTGCAGTAAGTAGTATTTTAACTGAATGCACTCATTCCTTATATGTTCGTCTACGGCATTTGGACAATGCGCCAACCTTATGATCGGATTTTTTTTAATTCTGGATAATTTTTATTATTGACAATATCGTCTATTGGTTTCAGTTCGGTTGGGGGCCCTCTGTATTCGCGGGGCCCTGGGCTGCAGCCCAAAAAGCCTTATAGTAGATCCGCCCCTGGCGCCAGGGATTGGTCTATTCCTACAGTAGAGCTACCGAAGCGATGCCACGATGCTTCTAAATCTATCGTATCGTACCAGATATTCACAATACTGCGAAATTATGAATATTCTCAAAGCAACTGATTGCGTTGATGACATACTCGTTAAGTTAATGTAAGTCTTAAGATAACTTAAAATTTAATCAACGATAACTTTAAGCCGGTCTGGGGAAAATCTTATGATTCTAGGAATCTCTAAGACTTTCAGTTCAGACCACCCGTAACCACGGCTGAAAATCAGGCGAAAAGTTGGGAACGAGAAAAGTGCTTCGCGATAAAATCCCTAACTCATTAAAAGCAAACTGCAGTTAACAGTTTTGACTTCTCCTAGAAATATCTCTAGGAAAAGTAAAAAAAAGTTGAAAAAGAAAAGCACCTTCTTAAGAATTCCAGAGTAGCTGGTGTTTTTTTTTATGTGGGCGCCCCAGCCCATGCTGTAGCACTCGGTGCCCGCGGGCGGCATGATGCGGCCCAGGCAGGCGACGCCCACGTGCGGGGCCAGGGTGAAGGGCTCGCTGAGGATCAGCAGCGCCACGTCGTTGTGCGCATGGACTGCAAAATCATGATGGTTATTAGAATGTTCAACAAAAATCTACTTTAAACAGTATCTCCTTATCGTAGGACCACCTTTGGAAAATCTTTCCAAGAGAAGAGTCTTCAAAATCTTTTAGTCAATGATTAAGTTTCTTTTAGTAAATGATGAAGTTATCCGCATATAAATATAAAATCGTCGAAATGAGAAACCTCCTCATTTTTTGAGTCCATCGATACCGATTTTAATATGGGTCGAGGGTAAAACAAAATTTAATGTATGAGCTACAATGTGATATTATATTATAAAAAAGGAGCTAAGCTAAATACTTGCAAGACATACGTTTCAAGAATTCGGGATGAAGGACAATTTTCTTCACAAGTCTGTCTTGGTGAGGGAGAACCTCCTTCGTGACTTGCGTGTCCCACTCTCCAGCTCTGCATTTTATCTGAAATAACAAGATAGGATTTACATCAGTAAATTAGATGAAAGAGATGTAAATGTGAGAAAAAATTAACATAGGACGCACAATCTTGTATCGATATACTTATGACTTATCGAAGGTTCCAAAACAAGTGCGTCATAATGTTAAAAATAAAAAAGTAAAAAAATCTCAAATAAAAACAAAAAAACAAGACATGGCTGTTTGTTTTCACCGACTGCCTCCTAACGCTTAGGCATCTAGCGGCGAGGGTACATAAATGCATCAAGATTTCATAAAATATGTTTGCGTATCACCTACGTCCAGGGCGTAAGAACTTTTGTAAAACATTTTTTTTCAAAAACATGTTTGCTTTGAGAGATAGATGATCCTAAGCCGGCCCTTAGACGATCAATTATTGTAATGTGCAATATAACGCTTCAACTTTATTGAATAGTTTATTTGATAATTAGATTGAAGGCGCACGATGTTCAATACTCCTAGACGTTCAATAATATTACGCAATAAAATTGCTCGTCTAGGGCCCGCTAAAAGACTGCTAGGGAGTAGGGATCACTCAGCGTTAGGAGACGGTTGGTGAAAACTGGCATTAGTAATGTTACCTGTCCGGGGTTGTAGTCGTCGATTTTGTGGGCTGCGGTGATGACCACAGAGGGACTGATGATGCTGCCGCCGCCGATGTAGTCCTCGTTGTCCCAATCGGTCTTACCCGTTCTGGAAATGAGGAACACACGTGACACGATCACATTTCTGATAAGCTATTAGCCATTCTCTCTGAGTTATGACGATGACATTTTAGTACTCATGTATGTCGCGCCGACTTTAGAAAATTAAATTGGGCGATTTAAGATTGGACATCGTTTGGTCCGCTACAATCTACTTCACCTACCCAGGTGAAGTATGCCTGCGTCGTCAGTGCTAGTAGAAAAACAATGAATGGATTTAGTATGCTGCCCGATATGAGGATTTTATACGTGGGAGAGCCATGCTTCGGCACGAATGGGCCGGCTCGACCGGAGAAATACCAAGTTCTCACAGAAAGCCGGCGTGAAACAGCGCTTGCACTGTGCTTCGCCGAGTGAGTGAGTTTACCGGAGGCCCAGTCCCCTACCCTATTCCTTTCCCTACCCTCCCCTATACCCTTCCCTTCTCTATCCTCCCCTATTACCCTATTCCCTCTTAAAAGGCCGGCAACGCACTTGCAGCACTTCTGATGCTGCGAGTGTCTATGGGCGACGGAAGTTGCTTTGACCCGTTTGCTCGTTTGCCCCCTTATTTCATTTAAAAAAATCGATAGAGGCAGCCCGTTGCAAACTGCCGAAATTTATGAAAGTATTTTTGACAAAACTCACTTGAGTATGGCGACCATCCAGGGGAAGTCGGCGAAATCAGAGAAGTTCTGGTCGGTTGTCTCTCTGAAGGACAGGGCTCCAGGGTTGCTAATGCCGCAGAGCGCTGGCGGCTTGTAGGGCCCTGGGGGAGTCTTCGTGATCACCTTGCTCTTCTCGCAGCATTCCTCCAGGAAGTGGCATTCTTTACCCCTGTAGATTTCATTACGAACATGTTACAAACTAAGTAAGTACCAATGAATGTAACTTACGTAGTACTAACTATTCAGTTACTGGGACATACGAATGGCGACTGCTTAAATCTCATTTATAAAGGGTTTCCAACAGTTGGGAGATAACCCTGGCTATACGTATGCACGAGGTGAAGGTGTCACGTCTATCAAAGAAACAAAACCTAAGGGAAAAAAATTGGGATCATCATATTCTATACTACCATTTTTGTTTTGGAAAAATCCCACTCTTTTTTGGGCATCAAGCCTAAATCGTTTTTTATTACTAATAATGATTATGTTTCTGATATCTATATCAGAAACATCATCAACATCATCTAGGTTACAAAATTCTAATTGCCTATGATCCCTGATAATTGGGCTACTGAATTACAATCAATCAATAATCCGCCATAAGCTGAACATACCTGTAAGTGAAGACCGTAGTTGGGTCTATGACGTTCTGTGTGGGAGTGTCGCACTGCGCCTTCTTCACGCAGAACCCGTTCTTGCCTTCAGAGGTCGTGCAATCTGTCAATTAGAAAAAAACAGAAAATCAGTATATAAACGGCGGAGTAATCGTTGGACATATACCCCCTTACTAATAAACGCTGTTTAAGCTTTGAATAGTTATACAGTGTTTTGTTTTCTTCAATCCAACTAAAAATGTCACTTGTGTGACAGGAACAAAACACTGTATAACTATTCAAAGCTTATACAACGTTTAGTTCCGGTATCTAGATCACCTGCTGACTGACCGGCTGGAGGATGATGCTGACATTGAGCGAGAGCGCAGGGCTCTTACCGTCAGAGCTAACATGATCGCTCGACGTTTTGCCAACTGCAGCAGGGACGTTAAAACCACACTTTTTAAGGCGTATTGCCTTAGCATGTACACCTGCCAGCTGTGGATAACGTTTAAACAAAAGACGATGAGCCGTATAAGAGTTCAGTATAATGATGCATACCGAACTCTTATGCGGCTCCCGCGAAGCTGCAGTGCTTCGGGTATGTGTGCGGAGGCGGGAGTCCCTGACTTTTTTGCTATCATTAGATCTCGGGTGGCTGCATTTCGGCAGAGACTGCGCAGCTCTGGCAATAGGATACTCGCGGCTATCTCTGACGACTACTACAATAATCTAATGTACGTGCGGTGGATCTCTGTTCACATGAACCAGAACAAGAAGTGATTTTATGACTGGACACCCCTTTACAGTGTCAACATTATTTTATTTTTACATAATATTTTATATAATCTGTATGGGTACATTAATTATGCCTGAAATAAAGACATTTTATTTATTTATTTATTTTTTATTAGTAAGGGGGATAATCTACAAACATGGAACCTCCTCCTTTTTAGGGTTCCGAAGTCAACAAGGAACCCTTATAGTTTCGGTCTGTCCGTCTGTCCGTAGCTTTCCTTTTAAATTCAGCATAGTTCCTACTCCCGTGAATTTTTTCACATTTCCAGAAGCAACCGTTTAGCTGGTAGAATGGGGGGGGGGGGGGGGGGGGGGACACTGGACTCTTAACGATTTTTTTCCAGTTTAAAACTTAATCGTTCACAAATGGATCCCTAAATCGGAAAAATGATCTAAGTATAAATACTTATAATATTTTAAAAAAACCTATCCAACAACACCCCATGATGATGCGAGAAAAAAAATCATCCCCCGCCTCATGTGTAGGTAGGGGAAGTACCATAAAAATATTTTTTTAAGATTTTATGTACCATTTTGTCGGCATCATTAATATACTTACATGTATTCATGCCAAATTACAGCTTTGCTATTTATAGTCTCTAAGCAAAATCGCGGACAGACAGACGGACAGATGGACAGATGGACAGACGGACAGACAGACGGACAGACGTACAGACGGACGGACAGACCGAAATTTTAAGGGTTCCTTGTAGACTACGGAACCCTAAAGCAGCCCGTTATAACGTTAGCGCTATTAATACGTCGAAAATCTGACAGTGTTTACCACAACTCATGATTTATGTATAGGCATATTAGTCATGTCCTATAGGCGGTAGCTTCCTATGGCGTCCTAGGGTGGGCGGCAGCGTCCTGGGATGGCGGCAGAGTTCGTACATATGGGCAGCAAAATTAAAGTGGCCTATACTCATAAAAAATATAAATCCGGCCCTGATTTACCATATTTCTGGTCATCGTTGAACTTGTTCTTGGTCTCGCTCGCGACCTGCTGCATCACCCACCTGAGGGATTTAGGCTCCTGGCAGCTCACGGCAGCACACAGGAGGCCCACGAGGGCTAATCTGAAATTCATATTTGATCAAATCTTTAAAACTTTACGTAGAGTCGACGCAAATTACCTAATAATCATTTTTATGATAATTAACATTATTCATAAACATTTCCCTACACCATGTCAATATTGTAACAAATACCTTAAGGTTCTTGTATGTTATATATAATATCGACCTTTTGTATTTAAACTATTTTATTTCTTTTCCGTAACTCGATTTATGGGGGTAGGGGTTCGCGGAAGACCAGGGACAGCGGCGACTGTCGCTGTCAAAACCTGAGCGGTCCCCTTTTCCTTATTTTTTGGCATTGCACTGCCATAAATATTATGTTGTTTAAATATGCAATTTTTGTTACTTTTATTTTAGGATAGTGCTTTCTTTTTTTTTCTCATTCTCTTATGTACACTTTTTTTTTCTTTTGTATTTTTTGTTTATTGTGGTTGTGTAATGTTAAAAATTGGAATAAAGATTTTTTTTATTTTTTTATTTTTATTTAATAATAATTGAAGACCATCAATCCCCATTATTAATTCCGGCCGCTTTCGCACAACTTCTTGCTTTAATCTAATCAGTTGTTCGCAGTACAGTTCAAAATCGATGGTCCTGCTTTTTTGTGTACCCAGCTTTTTTTAAAAAGCTCGATACTTGGATGCCTCAATAGCTCACTGAAAGAAACCTAATGAACCGTGTACTCATTGGTGATTCTTTATTACGACGTAATGAAACCGAACCATTTTTGAAGAAGCTGATAACTGGTGATGAAAAGTGGATCACGTACGACAAGAACGTATGAAAAAGAACGTGGTCAAAGGCCGGTCAGGCTTCACAGACTGTGGCGAAACCCGGGTTAACTCGTAACAAGGTGATGATGTGTGTGTGGTGGGATTGGAAGGGCATTATTCATTATGAGCTGTTACCGCCAGGCAGGACCATCGATTCTGAACTGTACTGCGAACAACTGATGAGATTAAAGCAAGAAGTTAAGAGAAAGCGGCCGGAATTAATCAACAGAAGGGGGTGTGGTTTTTCACCATGATAACGCTAGACCTCACACATATTTAGCCACTCAGTAAAAATTACGGGAGTTTGGCTGGGATGTGTCAATGCATCCGCCGTCCTGACCTTGCATCTTCAGATTTCCACCTGTTTCGGTCGCTACAGAATTCCTTAGGCAGTGTCAGGTTGACATCACAAGAGGACTGCCAAAACCACTTGTTGCAGTTTTTTCATCAGAAGCCCCAAAATTTTTATAGCAATGGGATCATGTCCCTACTCCCTACCAACAAGACGGCAAAAGTTATCGAACAAAATGGCACCTAAGTATAATAATACTTTAGTCAATTGTAAATAAACTTTAAGAATAAAAAAAACCATTTGATTTTTATATAAAATGCGAAGAAACTTTTTCCCCAACCTAATATATTTTTGACTTGTTACTCTTCGATAGTTCTCATTATTCATATTTTTTTGTATATTATTACTCCTCTACTATTTGCCCTGGCTGTGTTTGGCAAGAAACCAAGAAACACAGCGACACGAGTATTTTACACATTTAGTATAGTATTTTCAGAACAACGGAATCCTTAACCTTACAAAAAAACATGTTTTAATTATTATAATTGCAGTATCTAAAAATAACTAATTTAAACAAAAAAAAGCGCCAACAGTAGGTATCTAAATGAATCAAAAATTATTAAAAAATCTTTCGAGACAAATGTGCAATAAACATTAATAATAATCTGTAAAACAGACCTCGAATAACGTTTAAATCATAAAAATTTATTGACTCCGGTTTTATCTTTTTATAAATACGAGAAACAAATAAATAATATCAACGCTTTAGAATTTAACCTTATGCCACTGCGATGATCCATAGAATTAGCTGATAAAATTGTAATTTATAATGTTATTGATGATTATTTATGATAATATTAATATTATAGCAAAGTAGCTTACTGTAGAACGGCCATTGGGGCAGCGTGTTGTACCGGTTCCGAACCGAGACTGCGGTCAGCACCACAAGATGTCATGAGGAAAACATAACTAGTTATAAATAATGTGACCATCCGTCCCGATTTCGGTGGGACAGTCCCGCTTTCAGGCCGTTTCACAGTGGATCGAATCGACAATTTCGGGGACATAGGGACCAATTTTTGTTTTTAATTTTTTTTTTGTGCCAATGGATAGAGCTAATTAATCTTAACAAATGTTATTCTTTGCAATTTTTTCTTAGGGTTATTATTTAAGTAGAAAAAAACATATTTTTAAATTTCTTGTATGGAAAAAAATATATAATCCCAAATTTTTATCAAGTCCTGATAGATCCCGCGCTCAAACCTTTTTTTTTATATATTTTGGCTACATTGCTAGTATTATGTACCATAAATGTGTGCCTAAAGTTGCCACTCTGCCAGAAATAGCCGAAGAAAATTACAAAAGATTTAATTAGTAACTAATGACTTCTTAAAATTCCTTAAACTATTCTAGGCATATTTCATGCAAAATAATTATTATGCTAGTAAAACAATACTTATAATTACTTAAAATTAGAAAAAAAAAACTAGAAATATCGATTCCCCATATGACCCTCAATTCTTTCGACCTGAAGAATCTACATAACCTGGAAGAACAATTAATTCTACAGAACCCTGTCCAACTAAATCAAATATCTTCTTCACTGTACCATACAACGTTGCCCCTATACACGTTAGTATTTGGTATAGTTACAATTTCCCTTATTCTTATCATCCGACGTCGCCGCTTGCGTCGACAAAAGGACAGTGGTCTAAACGAGGGTGTCACTCCAACCAGCCAAGCTGATCAACCAGTCTACGCAGTTCCTGTAAAGAATCAAGAATCTCTGCCAGCAACTTTCTCGCTCAAAGTCCTCAAATAGTTGCTTCTCTGGGGGTGGAGGAATAACGCACGGACCCCTAAAGGAGAATGCTGATGCAGCCGCACGTGCCCGGTCAACGCCATCGCCTTCGAGGTAACACATCAGCAGTTTCAGCATAACCGCGTTTTCGTAATTATTCATGTTCTATCAAAAATTGTCATTCCATTCCGGTCTAGGATCGATCGCGGAACAATTATTGTAAATGAAATATAAGTTAGTTTAATAAATTTCTTAGATAATTTCTGGTTTTTTTTGGAAGCCCGGGTTGCCGAATTCGTAATTAATTTGAATTGTGTATTTTCTAACAATCGCTTACCTAATGATAATGAATCGAACAACATTCAAAATAAAGAGCTTAAGTAATTGCATAAGGGCTTATACCCTCATTAGCCAATCATTAATAGTTATAATTATCTTTGTTAGGTGTGGAAAATTATAAAAGGATCGTAATTGATATTTCAAAATTAGTTATTGTTTAAACGTGCTACTACATACATCGTATTTTCACAGTGTTTAATTTTCTTTATTTTGGTATAATGGACGGTCTTGTGAATAGTATAGATTTATTTATGGTATTAAGAGACCAATTGAAAAGTTTGTCAGATAGTAAAAAACTATTTGATTTTCTACAATCGAAAATAAATGTGACTGAAGAGAATAGTGCCGTGCTTAGAAAGTTCTGTACGCGTTTTTGTTCTAATATATGTGCCAGATGGGAAAAATGCAACCGAACATTAGCTAAATTTATTAAAAAAAATGGCGATTGGTTAGAATCGTCAATAAATTGGCCCCAAGAAATCAATTTTGATGTTATCAATACTGAACCAATAGAACTCGAGGTTTATGATAATACTGAGAATCTACCACCAGCACTTTCTACTTCAGACGCTTCCACATCTACGTTTACTCCGAGGAAACCTTTTGAAGATTTATGTGATCGACAAAAACGGAGACGTTTAGATGAAATAAATAAAAATCTTTCATTTTCTCCGGAAGAAATGTCTGCCATATCAACAAGGAGTTTAAAAAATAGTGGAAACGAAGATATTTCAAAAATAATGAACCATTTACTCAATCATCCAGAAGATTTAAATAAAGTCAAGGCATGCTTAAACAACGATAAGGTTAAGAGTGATACGTATTCACCTGATAAGGCACTAGCTTTATTAGTTTCGCTAAAGTTATCAAAGTGGCAATATATAAACTTAAGAGAGTCTGCGAGTGAAAATGGTTCAGAGTTATATCCATCGTACTACAAATTGCAACAAGCTAAATTGAATTGTTATCCAGATAAAAAAGATTTATGTATTACTGAGGACGGGGCTTCAATTAAACTGCAAGCTTTACTCAACTTGACTGTATCAAGACTTTTGGATGCAATATCCATGGATTTGGACGCAACAATAAATTTAGAGCTTGTAAGTAAATGGGGTTTTGACGGAGCTTCTGGTCAAAGTGTGTACAAGCAAAAAGTAAACAAAGAATTTGAAGACTCCAGTATTTTTATGGCCAGTCTAGTACCAGTTAGGCTACAACAATCCGATGGAACTATTGTTTGGGAAAACGAAAGACCATCGTCCACGTTTTACTGTCGTCCATTAATGTTTCAATTTACGAAAGAAACCCAGTCCACTGTTATGTCAATTAAAAACAGAATAACAGAAGAAATAAAAGCGCTTCAGCCATCAAAACTGAATCAAATTGAAGTGTCTCACCAGTTACTTTTGACGATGATTGACGGAAAGATAACGTTATATTTATCAGAGACGTCGACAGCCGTTTGCGATATTTGCAAAGCAAAGCCATCGGAAATGAACAATATTGAACTGCTTGACCAAAAACACAAGAATGAAGAAATTCACCAGTACGGACTATCATCTTTACACTGCTGGATAAGGTGTAGAGTGCCTTCTTCACATAGGTAACAATAATTATTCTTATTTATCATACCTTAGCTATTAATTACTTTACAGCCGCAAGTCATTGTTCTTTTACGAAATATTTATTTTCAATATTAATAATGTCCCATTTTCAGTTACCTCGCGACCACCGCGCTCGGTCCACGCGTTATCGCACACCGACGTACGCAAGGCTCGCCTACTAGTTATCGTAACTACCTAACTAACATTATCGCGGGTGCTCCTGCCTGCAGGAGCACCTTATTTGTGATGGAGAAGATGTCGAGTACCCCCACTGTAAGTTATGCCAACGTTACCTCCAGAATAATGTACCCCAAGAAAGACCAAGCCATCGTAATAGATTCGATTGACGGATTGATGCTAAGAGATTATTTAATGGCACTCTCAACTGTAACAAAGTCGACGAATATTCGATTTATTTCCCGGATTGCTAACTCAAGAATTTGTGTTTACATGGATTCCAAAGAAACTGTAAATGAGCTAGTTGATGTAATTAAGACAATAAAAGTTAAAGATTATTTATTAGAGATTCGCCCATTGATTTCAAGAAACAAAAGGATTGTTTTATCGAATGTTTGCCCGATCATTCCCAACGAGGTTTTGATAGAAAAATTTAACGATATTAACATTAAAATCTTAAGCCCGATTACTTTTATGAAAGTAGGTATACCGGACCCTGGCTTCTCGCATATAATGAGTTTTAGGCGACAATTGTACGTTTCCCCCGAGGACGAAAAAAGACTGCCGGAATCATTACAGATCCAGTACGAAGACACCAATTACTGGATATATGTATCAAACGAGTCGATGAAATGTTTCGTTTGTAATACTATGGGACACTTGGCTAAAAACTGTCCTCAAGGTAACCACATATTATCTACTCCTAAAAACACTAGTGATGTCACACTAGGACCTACCGAAAACCCCAACTATATTTTAGAAGAGTCTTCAAATTCAAAAGTTCTGTCGCAGGCAGACAATACTAATTTACCGTCTAAAGATTTTGAAACCAGCAAGGGTATTAAAAGAATCCGTTCTTCTACGACATCAGAACCTTCTCATTCTGATTTAAATCAAACCACTGACCTTGTTATGGAAGAAATCGTACCATCGAGTGATTATACTAATGACACCGATAGTAATTTTTCATTAGAAGAAGAAATACCTAGTAAGAAAAACCTAAAGAAGAAGAAGAAAACACTAGATAACAGATCGGAAGAACAGGTTTGGACGGATATTAAAATTGAAATCAAGGAATTAGAAAATGAAGATGCCTTACCACACTTCCCCTTAACATTAGACCGATTTAGAAAACTCCTTGACGAAACGCGCAACAAACAGAATATACAAGAAATTTTACAAGATTATACTGAAAACACCGCTGAGTTAGTTACAATGTGCCTATTCATTCATCCGAAACTTAGTAGGAATTTAAAAAACCGATGTTCGAGACTAACGAGAAAACTACAAGAGCTTAGTTTAATGAAAGATAAGTGATTTCCTTTTGGTATATATTATTTATATAAGTTGTAATATTAAAATACATAATTCCATATACATATATTGGTAAGCTTATAAACATAATGCGAATTTTGCAGTGGAATGTAAATGGTTTTCATGTAAGATTTGAAAGCATAAAACTACTTTTGAATGATGTCGATCCTTTATGCTTTTGCATACAAGAAACTAATTTTAAAAATAATTATTTTGCTAAATTAAAAAATTATGAATGTTTCTATAAAAACCGAAATAACAGCAGTATTGCTAGTGGTGGTGTAGCCACATATGTTAAGCCCCATTTGTTACCTGAAGTTATTTGTATTAATAGCTGCCTCGAAGTTGTAGTGATAAGAATAAAATTCCCTTTAGAGATTACTATTTGTAACGTGTACATACCTAATAGCTGTTCTATTAACCATCTAGTATTGGACAATTTACTTAATCAGCTTCCAACACCTTTTCTTCTATTAGGTGACTTCAATGGACACCATTTTTATTGGGGCTCTAATCGTTGCGATCAAAGAGGAAAAATAATAGCAGAATGGTTAGATTTAAGTGATACTTTGATCCTTTTAAATAAAAACCAACCCACACATTTTAATTCTAGTAATGGCCACACAAGTAATATTGATTTATCTTTTGCTTCTCAAAATATATCAACTTATTTTGATTGGAATGCATTGGACTACCTTTATGACAGTGACCATTATCCTATTGTTATATCTGCAGAAGTTGAATTAAATCCTGATCGTGCATTAGGTTCTAAGCATTGGAAATATTCAAACGCTAATTGGTTAAAATTCCATGATGACATCGAAAACCATATAAAACAATTAGAAAAATTAAATATTACGTCATGTGTTTGCATCAATAAAACTTTAAAGGAATTCAACGACATCATTTTTAACTCCGCTGAATTAAACATACCTAGGACAAGTGGTAAGCTAAGAAATAATCAGGTACCATGGTGGAACGATGAGTGTTCTAAGTTACTGAAAGATACAAAAAGAGCTTACAGAAAATATATAAAAATAAAAAAAGTTAATTTAAATAAACAAATTTTGGAAGAATATAATGAAGAGGATAAACGTAGGGAAGAAATATTGAAGATAGAATATCGTAAAGTAAGATCTAAGACTAGAAGAATTTTCAAAGAAAGTATAAAAGTTAATTGGCAAAAATTTTTTTCATCAATAAATAGTCAAACACAGATAGGAACTGTGTGGCAGAGAATTAATTCTATAAATGGTAAAAAGAAGAATAAAACAGAAATAATTTTAAAAAATAACGAAGGAAAGCTTTGTGGTAATCCTAAACTTAATTCAGAGTTATTGGTTAGAGCTTTTGCTGCAAATTCAAGCTCAAACAATTATAGACAAGAGTTTTTATGTTATAAAAAAGAAAAAGAAGATAGCTGTTCAGGTTTTGATAAGCTAAATAATGAAAATACTATTAACAATAAAATTACCTTAGAGGAACTTAAGCTCGTTATTCAAAAATTAGGAAATTCCAGCCCTGGTCCTGATAAAATATCAAATGTTATGATTAAAAAACTTCCATTATTGGCTCTTGAAAGACTTTTAGACATTTACAATTACATTTGGGTTAACCAGGTTTTTCCTGATTTATGGAGAGAAGCTATTGTAATACCCATCTTAAAACCCGGTAAATTAGCTACTACTACATCGAGTTACAGACCGATTTCACTCACATGTAACCTTTGTAAAATTTTGGAAAAAATTGTTAGTAATAGGATCAGATGGTACTTAGAACGTAATCAATTTTTGTCATCTTTTCAGTTTGGTTTCAGACAACTTAAATCAACCCTAGATCATCTGAGCCTTTTAGAAGAAGATATCCTTAGGTCGTTTGCAAATAAGAATAAAGTAGTACTAATTGCCCTAGATTTGGAGAAGGCTTACGAAATGGTTTGGAAACACAGAGTAATATTGCTTTTACAACAGTTAAATTTAAAAGGTAACGTTTTAGCTTTTGTTATAAATTTTTTGTCAGATAGGTTTATAAGGGTTAAAATAAATGATGTCCTTTCTGAGCCCCTCTGCACTGAAAATGGACTTCCACAGGGTTCTGTTTTGAGTGTAATTTTATTTTTGTTGTCAATTAATAATGTCTTGGAAGTTATAAAACGACCCGTTAAAGGATATTTATTTGCAGACGACTTAACAATTTTATGTACTGGAAAAAACCTAAAACTCGTTGAAAAAATACTACAAGAGACTTTAAATAATTTGAGTAAATGGAGTCTAGAAACGGGCTTTAAGTTTTCTGAAACCAAAACAGAACTAATGGTAATGTCAAAAAATAAAAATAAGGAAAATGTTAACCTATTCATTAACAACTGTAAAATTAATGAAGTAAATGAAATAAAAATTTTAGGTCTTACCTTCGATTCTCGATTAAATTGGGTATCACACATAAAAAAACTTAAGTCCGAATGTTTTAACAGAATGAATATTATAAAAATTTTATCATCAAATAATTGGGGATCTGACAGTAAGTGTATAAAAAATACGTACAAAGCTTTAATTATGCAAAAGATTGATTACGGTTCAGTTTTATATGACTCAGCATCAAATAATATTTTAAAAATTTTAGATAGTATTCATAATACGTGTTTGAGATTAAGTTTAGGAGCCTTTCGTACTAGTCCTGTTAATAGTATTCTCGTTGAGTGTAACGAAATGCCTTTATCTTATAGAAGGAAGGAACTGTGCCTAACATATGCAGCCAAGCATGTTGTCAATAATATAGATTCTCTCTTTTTAAAATCTGCTTTATTATCAGACATAGAATTTAGTTTACGGCCTTCTCTTGCTGTTCCCCTAAGACTAAGGGTCAAAAACTATTTACACGAAATTAAATTAGACTTACCTCCATTATTTACACGTCATTTTCCTTTTAAGGTACCACCTTGGGACAAAAATGTACTTAAAATAAATGTAGATCTAGCTGAAATATACCCTCGTGAATCTACTCCAGATTATATTTATAGGAACTATTATTATGAACTGACGGAGAAATATTCAGATTATACAATGTTTTATACTGATGGATCTATTTTTAATAACAGAACAGGCTGTGCAGTCGTTTCAGAAAATTGTAATTATAAATATAGACTACCTGATTATACTTCTATATTAACTTGTGAGGCCATAGCTATCCTAAAATGTTTGGAGATTATTAGAATTACTCCTACTGTTTCAAGAAATTATGTAATATTTTCTGATTCACTATCGTGTTTAACTGCATTATTAAATAATAAAAATATTGATCCCTTAATTAATACTATAAAAGAAAACCTAATAAATCTAATAAGTAATAACTTTTCTATAGAAATTATTTGGATTCCTAGTCACCAGGGCATTCCGGGGAACGAAAAAGCAGACGCTCAAGCTAAGGAGGCTACGAAATTAAATCAGTGTAGTTTGTTAACTTCTAATGTTTCTGATCTTAAAAAATTTTTTCGGTTAAATATTAAAAAACTATGGAACAGCTATTGGGTTACAAATAATAAGAGTTATTTATATGAAATAAGAAAATCAATCTTCGAAAAATGTACCTATAAATTTAACAAAAGAAGAGATGAAATGGTAATAAATAGACTAAGAATAGGACATTGTAATGCTACACACATTCACCTAATTACTAAAACCCCTAAGAGCAAATGCACAAGATGTGATTGTGAATTGACCGTAAAACATTTTCTTATTGATTGTCCTATGTTCAATCCAGAAAGAAGTAGTGTAAAACTTCAAAGTACATTAAAAGATTGTTTGTTAGATTGGGAAAACACTTTAAAATTTCTAAGGTTAACCGAATATTATTCTGTAATTTAATGTATTATTGTTATTACTTGTAGTCGCTAATGACCTTCGATGTTTAAAGCGACTTTAAATAAATAAATTAAAAAAAAAAAAAAAAAAAAAAATGTCCCATTTTTCTTATGCAGCCTATCGTATGGATTTTAAAAAATGGAGTGGCAGGGGCGAAGATCAACAAAAAATTAAGCTTAGAAAGTTCGAAATTCAGCGAGCATTTAGAGAAGATTGCGGATTACTAATAGACCAGGTGAAACAAGGAGAGGGAACAACTAATGATGGCAATACTGCCCGAAGATTTTTCAGGGACGCAGACACTGCAGCCCGTATTACTGGTATAAGCAAGGAATTAATAGAAAGGTTACATGTAATACTCCAGACTGTAGCATCTGGAGAGTGCGTCAACCTTTCTAAATTCTCCTTATTCTGTAGAGAGACTGCAGAACTCTACATAAATTTATATCCCTGGTATTATATGCCTTCTAGTTTACATAAGCTGCTTATACATGGCGCTGATATTATCCAGCATTTTGCTACCATACCTATCGGCAATCTGTCAGAAGAAGCAGCAGAAGCTCGTAACAAAGATTTCCGGAAATTCAGAGAGAGTTATTCCAGAAAATTAAGTAGAAAAGCCACAAATGAGGATATTTTACATAATCTTTTAATATCATCAGATCCAAATATCACAAGTTTTAGACCAAGACTATCAAAGCATAACAAAATAGCTCTCTCTTCACGGGCTAAAGAGCTTCTGTTAAATTTGCCGACAGAATCTGAGATAGAGTTCATTGACGTTAATGAATTACAGGATAATCATTCTGATAGTGAGCAAGCTTTTTGAGTTTTGTAAATTAAATGCAATATTTATTTAGAAATAATTTTATTACTTTTATTATAGTATGTATGGTATCGTAATTTTTATGTATACTCACTATTTTTTATTTTTCAATTTTATTATTAATAGGGAATATGTATGTACCGCTTAAATGGAGAAAATATTATTATTTGTAATCTTTATTGTTAAAAAACCATATTAATGCTATTTTTTTATGTTTTTTTCGATACTTAATAATAAAATTTAAGTATCAAAAATTGGATTTTTTTTTAATTCCTTCGCAAATTTTTAAAACACTACGCTATTAGCAAAACAAAACGAGATAGTATTATATTCCATGCCACACTAATAATAGCTAATGAGGGTATAATTAAAAGCCCTTATGCAAGGCTACTTAAGCTATTTATTTTGAATGTTGTTCTGTTCATTGTCATTAAGCGATTGTTAGAAAATACACAATACAAAAGATTATTTACTATTGTCAAACGGATTAGTTACTTGAAGTTAATGACCGATCACAATATTTACATGGAATCGATTTTTCTTTTTTTTTTCTAATTTTAAGTAATTATAAGTATTGTTTTACTAGCATAATAATTATTTTGCATGAAATATGCCTAGAATAGTTTAAGGAATTTTAAGAAGTCATTAGTTACTAATTAAATCTTTTGTAATTTTCTTCGGCTATTTCTGGCAGAGTGGCAACTTTAGGCACACATTTATGGTACATAATACTAGCAATGTAGCCAAAATATATAAAAAAAAAGGTTTGAGCGCGGGATCTATCAGGACTTGACAAAAATTTGGGATTATATATTTTTTTCCATACAAGAAATTTAAAAATATGTTTTTTTCTACTTAAATAATAACCCTAAGAAAAAATTTCAAAGAACAACATTTGTTAAGATTAATTAGCTCTATCCATTGGCACAAAAAAAAATTTGAAAAACAAAAATTGGTCCCTATGTCCCCGAAATTGTCGATTCGATCCACTGTGCGTTTGTCCCGCTGTCCCCCACAAGACGCAAAATGCCCCACTTTTCGCTATCAAGCAAGAATAATCATGTAATATATTTATAGAGTCGCTTAGGCCGTTTTTGACCGACTTCCAAAAAGGAGGAGGTAATACGTTCGGCTGTATGTATCTTTTTTTTCTATGTTCAACGATTACTCAGCCGTTTATGGTCCGATTTTCAAAATTATTTTTGTGTTGTCTAGGGTTTAGCTCTTATGTGGTTTAGCTCGAATTTGGTACCATGTTCACAAAAGTGGTGATCTGATTATGAGATACGTATGAAGCCTTGTCTTGTAGATAACTAAAAATAGTAAAATTATTACTTTTTTAGAAAAAATTTAAACCGACTTCCAAGGTAAAAACAATATTCTTAAAAATATGATCTAAAAAGTATGAAATAATTCTTATTCTTCAGTAGCGCAACAGAATTAGTTGAGGTTTAGTCGAATTTCGAAAAAGGCGCTATGAAGAATAAGAATTATTTCATACTTTTTAGATCATATTTTTAAGAATATTGTTTTTACCTTGGAAGTCAGTTTAATTGTTTTGTTAAAAAGTAATAATCGATAGGTCGAGGCCGTTCAGCGAAATCTTTTGCCAGGAACACTTTTCTTTACTCGTTCCCGTGTCGGCCGTCGGGTGTCCTACGAAGTCGATGTTGTCTTAATGGCAAACTTCTAATAGATTTGCAATCTTCTAATAGATTGTAACTAAACCGTCTTTTTAGGTAGAATTCTACGTCCTTAGAGATGACATTTTGGGTTTTTTTAGTGCGACTACCTAGATTTCCCGCTTTGATAAGAATATAATAATATGGTCACTGTTTGTCGATAAGCAACATCAAAACATATTATGTCCAATGTTTTGATGTTGCTTATCGACAAACCTTGTTTTGTTTATGTATTGATAACCTTACTTATACTCGAATCCATAATAATATTATAATTTATAATTGCGAAAGTGTCTGTCTGTCTGTCTGTCCGGTACCTCATCACGCCCAAACTGCTGATACTTTGAGTCCTGGGATAGGACGTAGGATACTTTTATCAAAAATGTATGATTCAGCTGTACGATAAACGAAACTTATATAGTTTGCGGTTGCGGTTTTGCTATGACTATATTATAGGGCTTACAAAGCCGTAATTCGGCATGGATTAATGATGCCGACAAAATGGTAAGTATAAGTATATAAAACTTTTTTTATGGTAGGTACACACAAAGCGGGGATGATTTTTTTATTTCGTGTCCACCCCACCGTGTGGGGTGTCGTTGGATAGGTTTTTTTTAAATATTACGAGTATTTAAAAATCATTTCGCGATTTAGGCATCCATTTTTGAAATATGAAGCTTTAAAGTGGAAAATCCCCCCCCCCCCTCCCTCCGCGAACTCGGTACGGTTAACATCGTCTGACGTGCGCTCCGGGAATTAAAATCGTTTTCGGTGGTTAAAATCGTTAACTGCGTGCTGAGTGTGTGTAAAAAGCTAGGTAACGGTGTAATCTACGTTTACTGTAAGTTTTTGAACACATTTGCCCGTATTTTATTGGATTTAAACTCGGTAAGTAATTTCCTTTGTTCATTTTTAACAGTAAGGAATTGTAGGTAGGTAAAAATATTGTATCGTCGGTACCGCGCGCGCTGCGCCGGGCGCCCGGCCTTGCGATCAGCTAGTCATAAATAGTGTTATTGTTGTTGTTAACTTTGAAAACAAGACATAATGTCTAGCCATAATAACATGCCGCCAGATAAAAATACCAACCCATTTGAAAGAAGGGACGGCATACCTCGTTCCCCGCCAACTTCAACCGGCAAACGTTTGCTGTCCCAACTATCGCCTTCATCCGTGTCACCAGTCGAAAAACGTCACCAACCCATAAGGGACGAACCGCAGTCCCCGGTAATTTCATTATTAGACACTAGCAGCGCAGTCGATGATTCGTTTAATTACTGCGAGTTAGTCCGTGAAGCGTCCTCCTACTTGGGAAAAATTAACGAATTCGCTAACGACACTGTCTCGAGGCGCAATAACTTTGCCAATAAATCCGATATAATGAACTTAACACAAAAACTGACAACCATAGTTTCTCTTCTTGCCATTAAAAACTCGTCACTTGAAACCAAAGTCGCGAATTTGGAGCGAGATTTACTATCCGTTAAACTTAATCAGGTCGTGAAACCGGCCCCCGCGGCGACTCCGGTCTCTTATTCCGAGGCCCTCAAACTGAAACTCGCGAAATCGGTTCCCCCCGTCGAGACACGTAAACCACTCCCATGTGTTATAGCCTACCCCACGCAAGAAAAATCGGCGGAATTAAAATCGGCAACTGAGACCAAGCAGGCTTTGATGAAGGTCATAAACCCGGCCGACGGTTTTCAATTTCACGGCGTTAAGAAAACAGCTAATTCGGGCGTGCTTCTGCGCCTCACGAGCGAGTCGCAAGTTAAAAAATTAAAGTCAGTCGAAGCGCTAAAATCTGCCGGCCTCCGTCTCGAGACACCCAAGGGGCGTAGCCCGCGCATCCTCATCAAAGATGTTCCACAACACATTACAGACGATAATTTTCTATTATCCCTGTACAACCAAAACGTAAACGGCGAAATTAATGTGACACAAGATCAATTCATGAGTTCGACAAAAATAGTAAGACGTCGTATTTTAAACAAAGAATACAATAACCGCAAATGGATAGGTATCGAACTAGACCCTAAAGTGCGTCAACACCTCATCGAAACAAAAGAAAAACTTTTTATCGACTGGGCGATGTGTCGCTTTGTAGATGACGTCGAACTCGTGCGCTGCGCTAACTGTCAACAGTATGGGCACACCGCTAAATTCTGTCGTGACACAAAGCCATGCTGTAAACATTGCGCTGAAGGTCATAGCTCGGATAGCTGCCCAAAAAAAGATAAAGACGACTTTAAGCCGGTTTGCGGTAGTTGTTTGCGATATAAAAAACCGACCGACCACCCCACAGGCTCCCCAGATTGTCCTACGTATAAGTCTAAAATGGAGCAACTTATTTTAACGACTCGGTATGGATAGTTTAAATATAGGACAGTTAAACCTCCACAATAATAAGCACGCAACGATAGAATTAGAAAAGTTGGTTTCCGATTACAATTTAGACTTGGTGCTCGTACAGGAGCAATATCAACTCGCGTCGCTACGGTCGAAGATAGTACAAATTAATAACCTAGCTCGCGCGGGTATTTACACACCTCAGTCTAGATTTTCAGTCACGGCCTTAACTAACCTTTCGACGTCGCACTGTGCGGTAGCCGAGGTCTCGTCTTCTCAGTTTAGATTTTACGTTGTAAGCTGCTATTTTCAGTACTCGGACTCCGTAAGTCCACATTTACATCAACTTCGCCGCGTATTACAATCTCTCGCGGGTAATAAAATTATTATTGGCGCCGACGTCAATGCATCCTCGCCCTTATGGCACGGCCAGCTTAGGTACACTGACCGCGACCGACGTACCGCTGTAGAAGACTTTATTGCGGAGTTTAACCTCCATATTCACAACACCCCCGATGCACCACCTACCTATAGTAGCCCAACGGGCGAATCGTCGATTGACGTCACGCTATCTAGCGCGTACGTCCAGAACAGATTAGGAATTGGCGTGTCCTTCCCGATGCGTCATGTAGTGATCACCGCTTACTGGTGTACGAGTTTTCTCGTGCGGTCCCGAGTGATACCGTAGTCAATTCTAATGACTATAAATACAATGTTAAGAACGGCGATTGGAAATTATTCCGCTCCCTCATTACCGCTCATGCCGGAGACTTCACTCGGCCGGATTTAAACGTCAATGAGTGCGCGGAAATTATGTCAAACACATTTGTTTACTGTGCCGATGTAGCCTTGGGTCGTAGACCTCTTAAAAAAGATCACAACTGTAAATGGTGGAACAGTAATCTTCTTAATCTTCGTCGGGAATTTAGAAGGGCCAGGCGCAAAATTAATAATCTTCGTAAATCTGGCCACGACCGTTCGGATGATAATTACATAATTAGTTTAAATAACCTACGCATTTCAAGGTCACGTTATCGCGCTGCCGTTACATTAGCGAAAAATAATATGCTGAAGAATGCCGCGAATAGACTGGATAAAGAGGGTCCCTGGTCCTCTTTATATCACGAGCTTAAACCCAGTAGTAGTAATGAGCCAAACTTTTTCTCAAATATTAAAATTAACAACTCTTACACTTGTAGTTTAGAGGAAACGGCGAAGGCATATCTAAACGTTCTCATTCCAGACGACGAGCCCTCCTTGGATGATGAACACCATCGCGACATTAGGAGTAGAATGTTAGACCCCATTCATACACCGGTCTCAGATGTACCAACCCCGGAGGAGTTTATTAAAATAGTAAACCTTTTGCCTATAAAAAAATCTGCGGGCGAGGATAAAATATCGAATATTATGATAAAGCAAGCGTGTTTAGCGGCCAATTCATCGATTCTATATTTTTACAACAGATGTATCGCAGAAGGTATATTTCCAAAAATTTGGCGTTCCGGTTGCATAAAATTAATACCTAAAGCGGGAAACAAACCTCCTGACGACCCAAAATCTTACCGTCCGATAACGTTACTGCCTTGCTTAGGTAAATTACTAGAACGTCTCATCGTACCTCGCCTGCTACCCGGTGGCCCTAAATTCCATAGCCACCAGTTCGGTTTCACCGCCGGGAAATCGACTGTGGACGCGGCGTTAGAAGTAAGAAAAATAGTTAATTTGTCGGAAACTAAATACGTGGTCGCTATTTCATTAGATATTTCCGGGGCCTTCGACCATGCCTGGTGGCCGATGGTGCTATTAAAACTAAAAAATCGAGGGTGTTACTGCAATATTTATTCTATAATACATTCTTACTTTTCTAACGGTCAAACTAAGCTTCGTCTAGGACATTGTACACATGTCAAAGATTTAACGTGCGGCTGCCCTCAAGGATCGGTAATTTCGCCTAAATTATGGAACATCGGATTCGACGATTTGTTAAGTCTTCCACTTCCACCGCTTTGTATACTAGTTGGTTACGCCGATGACGGGTTTCTTATCGTTCAAGCAAACTCGCGTTCCGAAATTGAGTCTAAAGCCAACAGTAGTCTTAATTTAATATCTGACTGGGGTAAGCGTAATCGTCTGAAATTCGCCGCGCAAAAAACTTACCAAATTCTTTTAAAAGGTTCCCTTATATCTTCCCCTAGCATTAAACTTGACAATATTAACGTTAAACGCAAACAGTCGCTCTGTTATCTTGGTTTTTACTTAGAAAATAAATTTACATTTTTAGAACATATAATTCAAACCGGTGAGAAAGCGAAACGCAACTTTTACTCCTTTACCAAAATATCTACTTCGACATGGGGCCTTTCATTCAAAACCCTAAAATTAATTTACACTGCTACTTACCTTGGTAGCATTTGCTACGGGGCCCCCGTGTGGGCCGACAGAGCAACTATCGGCGCGGCTCGTCGCAAGTTGCTACAAAGCCAACGTCTTGCTCTTATATTCTTGTGCAAAGCTTACAGAACCACAAGCACCGAAGCCTTGCCCGTGTTAGCCGGAGTTTTACCCGTTGACCTTGAGATTCAGCGTCGTGCGACAATGTACTATCATAACAAAAACATTGACAACCCGTTCTTTTTAAGCGCTCGCGATAAAAATAAAATAGCAAGATTGTTTGAACCTTTAGAAAACTCTTTGCAAAGCCTAATCTCCGAATGGCAGACGCGTTGGGACTGTTCCACCAAAGGGCGACATCTTTATAATTTTTTCCCTAATATTCGTGAACGACTATCCAAACATTGGATGGATATTGATCACTGCGTTTCTCAATTCCTGACCGGTCATGGAAATTTTAAGGCCAAACTCTACGGATTTAATCTGGTAGCATCACCCATGTGCGAGTGCTCGACCGAAGGCAACATGTTTGAACAAACAGCTCATCATGTTCTCTGGGAGTGCAGTCTCTGGCAGGACGAAAGAACTACAATGCTAAACAACCTACTCTGCACATTTGGTGTCGCATACTACGGTGATCTCGTGGACAGCGCTAGGAACTTCCGTGCCTTCAAGCGTTTTTGTCACAATTACTATTGGCAACAGTCTAACACAATAAATTAATTTAGCTGTAGCATAGTAGTCACTATTATTATTAACGTTAAATTCCCGTGGTGCTTCTCCCCTTCAGTTCTTTGACTTTCGGTCACTGCAACTTTGTGCTGTCTCCCGCTTTATATTGGGGAGGGAATCTGGAATTCTTCCTACTCCTCCTATTTTCTTCTGATTAATTTCGTTGCGGGTCCCAAGACAGCTTTAGCATGTCCCTCGGGCTCCCTGAGATCATATCAAAGGGTTTTCGTGGTTGGATGCCGCTGTCGATCCTGGCGACACAGGAGATACAGTGGTGGGAATGTGTGGTGGGCCAAAGCCCGTTAAAAAAAAAAAAAAAAAATTTAAAGTGGAAAAAATCGTTAAAGTCCAGTGTCCCCCCCTTCTACCAGCTAAACGGCTTCTTCAGGAAATGTGAAAAAATTCACGGTAGTAGGAAATATCCTGAATTTAAAAGGAAAGCTATCACGGCAGAAGACTTAATATAAGTTATTGAGTAATTATAATAATAATAATATCTATGGACGCTTCACACCACATCAGCTTGGCCCTGTGGTAAGTACCTGAAGGACTTGTGTTATAGGTACAATTATAGTCAATCAACTAAAAAAAGTGTATTCTGAGAAATGTAAAGGCACTTTTCGTTCAAATTCCTTTGAACGTGACTGAGATGATGTTGTTAGTAGTCAGTAGTAGAATACGTTATAAATGGGGATTGTCCATTTTTTTTTAATTTTGTTAATTACAAAAACATTTCGAGGAATAAGGTCAGTGATCGTTTTTCTGTATATAAACGAAAAAAATACCCATTAGTTACTTATATTTTTAAACAAATATGTTTAACCTTTGTTTGACCTTCAATGGCGTTAAATTAGCAATAAATTCGACCAACATTACGTTTCGAACTTTTGGTAAGCTTCTCGTATCAGCTTTCACATAATGAGAACTTGTATTTGACGAACCAGCCATTATAAATAAGATTGAAAGGAAATTTAAAACATACTACAGAGGTCAATTGCGGCCGATGATGACGTCAGAGCGAAACTTTAAAAATTTATTGAGAAAAAACTAGCCAACGAATTTCAAAATTATTTAATTTATATTCTTAAAATACCCTATTTTAATGAAAAAAAAAATAAAAAGTACATGTGATTTTTTTTTGGACAATGCCCATTACCAATTAAGAATCCTTACCAGACGCCTAACTATGGGCACTGCAAGCTCAACAAACACCTGAACAAAATGGGTATTTGTAGCATAACGACTTGCAGATTCTGTGAGGAGGAGGATGAAACACCTATTCACCTTCTCCTCGACTGTCCTACTCTACTACAGAACAGGAACAGGCACCTTGGTCGCCACCAATACTCATCCACAGAGGAAATTCGTGGCACCAACATCAAACATATCGTTCAATTTATGAGCAGTATTGGGTTGGGGATGATACTCTAGTGCGAAGGAGTCACAATAGATCCTCATGGATCGCAGTGACGTCAGGGCTACAGCGACTTGCCTTCTTTAATAAAAAAAACACGTTATAAATCTTCGATCACTAATATACAAGATACACAGTCCGCGGCAAAAAACGACCTCACTAAAAGAGCACCAAACGCAACATTCTGGTGGACTTTCGATTTAGTAGTGCTCGAACGCTCCGCTGGGAAGCATGTCCCAGTGCTCGTTCAACAATTGTAAAAATCAAATGTTTAAAACACAAAAACAGGATAGAATTTCATATTTCCGGTAAGTATTAATTTTATCCTAATGTATTTCATACAAATTGTATCGTAAATATTGGTATTTTGTTAAGAAATCAACAAAAAACAGTTTTAAAATTAAGTCGTAAATAAATCAACATGAGTTATAAACCATCTCAATTGCGAATACTCATATAGGTACTAAAGGTATTTATCGTAGTTTATCATGCCCACTTGAAATGTTCGGGTAACACACTGTGTTTCTGTTCCATTTGGTGGTGTCGCTATTAATTATTTTTTTTTTTTTTTTTATTTTTTTTATGAAATAAGGGGGCAAACGAGCAAACGGGTCACCTGATGGAAAGCAACTTCCGTCGCCCATGGACACTCGCAGCATCAGAAGAGCTGCAGGTGCGTTGCCGGCCTTTTAAGAGGGAATAGGGTAATAGGGGAGGGTAGGGATGGGAAGGGAATTGGGGAGGGTAGGGAAGGGAATAGGGTAGGGGATTGGGCCTCCGGTAAACTCACTCACTCGGCGAAACACAGCGCTAGCGCTGTTTCACGCCGGTTTTCTGTGAGAACGTGGTATTTCTCCGGTCGAGCCGACCCATTCGTGCCGAAGCATGGCTCTCCCACGTTTAAAATTTATTTTATTGAGGAATATTTTTTTTCTAGGTTTCCTCGAGATCCAGTTAGATGTGGAGATTGGATATCAGTTATAGCACGGCAAATATGCGAAGAATTTTTCAAGCCGACTTTAGCGAGCGTTGTATGTTCTAAGCATTTATATTCAATGTATACACGTATATTTTGGTTAATTATAACATTAAACATATTAGAACAACATAATATTACAAGTAAAAAATAATTACTCCACACTTTATACATTAAACTTCGGAAAAAAAATGGACTATTAAAATTATTACAATCAACAAAAAAATGTTGAGCAGTTCGACTCCACTCATACTTTACTTCACCCTGTTCCAGCGGCGAAGTGTGGCCGTAAAATTGAAGTTCTTTTTGGGCACTGTAATAATTTAAACTTTAAATATATACGCGGATGGTTTTATATAGGAATTTAGTTTGAAGCGTGCGTCGTTCGTAAAAATTTATTGCTTTGTAAACACGCATACGTACATTGTTTTATAAAAAGATCTTTAATAACTATGATTAAGGTTGATTTTAGATAAATGTATACTTTTTTAAACTCTATTACTCGGCGACAGATTTTCGAGAGGTTTTCTATGGGACTGTGTATCTTGTATATTAGTGATCGAAGTTATAAATACACGTACATTCATTGACCACACAAAAATTATCAAAAACTAGCGGTACTACGGAACCCTATATTGCGCGTGGCCCGATACGAACTTGGCCGATTTGTTTTAAGTATAAAGTAATATAAACTATCATTTTTCATTATATTTCCTGCAGGCCTAGACAAGTGGCAAGCGATAATCGTAAACGCTAACAAAATGTATGCGATTTGACATCTAATCCATACTTCCATACTAATATTATAAATGTGTCTGTCTGTCTGTTACCTCTTCACGCTCGAACCGCTGAACCGATTTTGCTGAAATTTGGCATGGAGATACTTTGAGTCCCGAGAAAGGACATAGGATACTTTTTATCCCGGAAAAATGTACGGTTCTCCCGCGATAATCGAATTTTGGCGCAACGGAGTTGCGGGCGACATCTAGTTAAGACATGACAGTGGTCGACTTCTTCGTGGCGATATGATCCGTGGTAGGATTAACAATTCTTTAATCATCATCATCATAATATTAATACGCGAACGAAAAACTTTGTAACCCTTTTTACGAAAAATGGGGAAACGTACGTGCATGAAACTTTGCACAGTTATAGTTTATATGGTGAAGGAGTGCATCGAACTAATATTATTTTGAAATTATGCTTTTATCATACATTTTTTTACCAAATAAAACATTACACACACTACAACACACACGCATGAGAAATGACAGATTTTTGAGTGACAAGCCTATACATACGAATTATACTCTTTTATTTATGGTTGAAGTCTGTTGACAACAAGTTGACAAATTGAAAATAGATTATATTTTTTTATTGAATCTAAGATACTATTAGACAATGCTTACACGGCCAGTCTGAGATCAGCTGAGTCCCAAAGACAAGTCAACAAGTCAAAGTCAATATTTTTTACAAAATTTAGGTAGTAGTCCTAATGTCGTTGAAACTAAGGTCGAATCTCGACCATTGGGCGATCTCTAGTATTTATTAACCGACATCTAAAAAGGAGGAGGTTTCTCAAATCGACCATATATTATGTTTCACAAAATAACAACATTTTACATTGATGTATAGAAACTATGTATCACCAGCTACTTCGGGTGCACCACAAACCGCAGTTTATCAGGCCATTGAAGTTTGCACAAACATGTACGATTTCCTTATTTTCTAAGGAAAATATATCAAAATCATTTAACACAAGCTGTTGTGCCCTGAACTTTGCTAAGCGGGGAGTGGAGCACCACGATCCATGGGGTGTTAGCAGAATAAGGTGGTCAATGGTGCACAGAGTGCGAGTGAGCTGGAACAGGGTTCTGACTTCTGAAGCTGATAGGGTAGAGATTTGAGATGAGCTGCTATTATACGGGTGTAACAAAACTAAGCGATAATACTTCAGGGTGTGTAACTGTGTACTGTGTATATTATGTGTGATGTGTCCCTACACCCTTGTGTGGAGTTCACTGTAAAAGTAGCAGCGCTGAAAGAGAAAATTATTTTTGTGATTTGTGGGCAAATTCCTGAGGCTGGGGCGTATACGAAAGTTAAAAAAAAGTTACTCTTTCAGAGCTGCTACTTTCACAATAAACTTTATACACGAGGCACGTACACTCCCTAAACTCTAAAGTATTATCACTTATTTTCGTTACACCCTGTATTCTTCACGGTAAGTGGAGGAATCTCGTCTTGCAGTACCGGACATTTTTGACAATTGCCAGATACCCTTTAACTTTCTTAGGACCTGTTTCACCACTTCCTGATAAAGTGCCGGATAGGCTATCCACAACTTTTATGACAGATTCTCCATACTCTATCTGTCAAGTTAAGTGGTGGATAGCCTATCCGGCAGTTATCAGGAAGTGGTGAAACAGGCCCTTAAAGACTTTAAACTCTGAGGGTGTCTAGCAGTGGAAAGCAACTGACAAAAATGTCCAGCACTGGAAGACGAGATTCCTCCACATACTGCGAACAATATAAGCTATGAAATTGAGCTTCCTGGAAGGTCAAGTAGACCTTGAGAACTGGAATCTGGATACCTCCTAAAGTAACCCGACCGAAATTCCATAGTTGCTGGTCGTTCTTACTCTCTGAGGTCACATACAGGTAAATTTTTGGTTTTCCGAAACTGAGGAATGTGTGGCTCTTGGTCCATACGAAAAAACAGAAAAATTCTTAAAGCGGCCGGTGCGCTTGGAAGCAGTCTCTTCCAGGCAACCAATAGTTTCATAAGCTTGTACAACCATCTACACCTGTATTTGGTATAACTGATTACAATTACATATTTGAATATGTTTTATTTCAATAATATACAGTTTATACAATCAAATAAAAACAAATTACTCATAAAGGAGCCTCTTCACAATGGTCTATGCTGGCCCACTACAAGCCATCGCCATTGTGTAGACGGGGTAGTAGTGTATGATGGCGGACGATGGCCAGTGTATTGCCAGGCAGTAAAGAGCCATTGTGTTTTACACCAAGTGATCATAGTCTACAGTTCACGATGGCCTGCAGTAGGCCATTTTGGGCCATTGTGTACTGGAGGCTTAATTTATTAAACTTAAACATCGAAGCTATAATCCTTGATGCCCTCGGCGTCCATCTGCTCCTTGACCCAGGGGTGCATGCGGGGGATGTTCACGTACACCCCGGGGATGTCCTGCTCCCCGCACCCCATGCCGTAAGCCACCAGGCCGTATATGGCGTACCTGTGGCCCTCGCCGCATCCCTGAAAACAATCAAATTCTTTATTCAAACACAATTTAAACAAGCGAACAGAAACAAAAAGAAAATAAACGTGTGATACACTTTATAATAATTATGTCTTCTGATGCCGTGCTAAGTATGTGTAACGTCACAAATACGTTAATAGCAGTCAGACAAAGGGTGAAAATTAAACAAAAAACAATTTCAAATTCAAAAGTGAAGTCAGAAATCAAAATGGGCTATGGTATGAAGCTTCGCAAGTGAAGTCGACGCCGCCGGTCACCGTCCACCGACCCATTGTCAAGTCCTTTATGATTTCGCTGACATAGGATTATTATCAAATACAAATTGCCTAAATATGCAATGGATACACCAGATTGCCAGTGACATTTTAAAGCAACTCCTTGACTCTTGATTTAGCCTAAAGGGGGGGACAGACGTGCGAGTAAGTACGCGGACTTATGGCTCGACGATCTTAATCGCCTGTGTGTCAGCAAAGAACCGCAAGCCGCAAGCCGCAAGCCGCAAGCCGCGAGCCGCGAGCCGCGAGCCGCGAGCCTGGGGGTATGATAATCCAGTATGAGCGATTCTCGTGTGTCACCGACGCGAGCCGAGTAAATTCGCGAATTTAAAACCCGCGTACTTTAAGTTCGTACGTCTGTCAGGCACTTAACAAAAACGGTCCAGTAGCTTTAAAGAAATAAACTTGGACGTACATGCTTGAACTAGATAAATGCGAGCGCGCGCGCGAGACTAATCATTCATCTAAGGGTAAGTATATGTTAAAAATTGATTTTTTTGCCTACCTTTACGGGACAAACTAGAGGCGATCCGCCGTCACCGACGCACGTGTCCAAGTCCCCCTTGCTGGCGGCGCACGTCAGGGAGTCATGGAGGGTGAAGTCCTCGTTCTCCAGTTCCCTCTGGTATGTCTTCTCGCACTCGCCATCCTCGACCAACTTCAGAGTAACCTGGAAATGTTGGAAGTTAAAGTAAAGTATGAAATTTCAGCTACGGAGTCTACCAAGTCTGGTAATGTAATATGGTATGAAATAAATGAATTATGAATTTAAAAAAAAACAATATCTTTAGGGAATTCTGCAAAGAGCGAGCTACATTTAAGGGTTATACTTGGAGCAAAGTCTTAAAACAGACTATCGTAATATTATTTGTTTGTGTGTGCATCCTCATGGGTTTCGTAATTAAATAAATATCGTAGTCTCGAGAGAGACTGTCACAAATGAGTTTAGGTCGAACTCTTTTGCGATAGTCTCAAGACAGACAACTTAAATGTAACAATAGATGCTCTAACCTTCTTCAGAATAGTGAAGTATTCTTGGTCTCGTTGGGTGTCGCCGCCCCAGCCCATGCTGTAGCACTCCGCGCCCGGGGCCGGCATGTCGGTGCCGAGGCACGCGACGCCCACGTGGGGCGCCAGGGTGAAGGGCTCGCTGAGGAACAACAGCGCTACGTCGTTGTATGAATCCGCTAAAACAGGAATGAAAGCTTCCGTTATACGTAGCTATCAGCTAATAACTTGTTTCCAACGCGGGAATCGAACCCATGACCTCCGAGTCAAGAGCCGCTTTATAACCACTACTTAGACGTTATAGGTACAGTAGAAATGCAGGATCAACGAAATAGGAAAGCAAGGATAAGCAATAAGCATGATACTTAGGGTATAGAATACAGATGCTGGATAATATGACGCTATCATATTGTGTTCTTTGCTTGGGCTTAGCTTTCTCCTTCTCTTCTGCCCTTGCCCACATTTTTCTAGTTAGTACCAATTTGTGAGTAATAAATAGTTATATATCTATCTATCTGATTGATGTATAAATTGCCGATCCCAACTTCCAAGACAGTTTTAATAATAATAATAATAATAATAAACCATTTATTTCAGACTAAGTCCATAATTTGTTAGTAGATACTACAATACTTAAAAAAACTAGGTTAGTAGACATAATAATAAAATTCAATCAAGATTCAATCAATTTAAATATCTGTTTGGTCTGTTTGCGGCACTAGGTACATGCACATGTATACGTACCCAATGGTGCACAATGGGACAATCAAATTTGTCACTAATTTTCCTAAGTTTTAGCATGTCTCTCGGGCAATTCATCGCGATCATGCAATGAAAAATGTATCAAGACTTACATGTATTGTAATCTTTGTGGATAACAATTTTCTTCACAAATCTGTCTTGGTGTGGGAGGTTTTCTTTTTTGTTATCAGTGTCCCATTCGCCGGCTCTGCATTTAATCTGGAATATACAACATGTTGCTTATATTAGGGCCTGATTAACATCGGTAATCGTACGCGCCACATTTTAGAATTCGTTGTATGAATAATGAATGATGTGAAACCTCGCACATTTGTCCGCACCGTACGCGCCGCATTTCGTGTACTATGCGGTGTGAATTTCAGACATCTAACTTAGCCATCGAAACAAGCGAATGCTAACAAGTAACAAGCACTGTTAGAATATAATTTCGCTTGGTTGTCTTTTCAGTACCTATTTACTATTTACCTCTTCTGGTTTCCTGTTTTCGACTTTGTGTGCAGCTGTTATGACTACGGATGGGTGGATGATGCTTCCACCCCCTATGTAATCCGTGTTCACCCATTCGGTCTCGTCAGTCCTGCTAAAAGTTGAATATAATTTCTAATTATACTTTTATGTAAGTACCCTTATAATCTTATGCAAACTTAAGAATCCTATTTTACATCTTTGAAAACACAGAAGTATCAAAAGATTTTCGAGGTAATAAAATTTAATTACGATTTGTGAGTCAAATTACATTAAATAAATAATAAATAAATAAATAAATTTTTTATTAAGTAATCAATTTCGTTAAGTACATTTTTTTACAATGAAAGGGACACAATATGTATTTATGCAAAGTATTCTGATAGGGAAAACATTGGCAGCCGTACTAGTATGAACTGTGTCACAGCTGCCTTTGTTTACAGCACAAGGTATCTCAGTTTGTAGTAAGCACACAAAGAGTTTTACCACATTACAACGTCGCAAAGCGTCGCGTTTTTAAATGACCCCTTTCCAAAGATATAGGAAGCCAACAGCTGACAGGCAGGAAAAATTGAAACGCCCTGCAAGGTTGCAATGTTAACTCACCCTCAGGGACCTATCAGACAGAGAGCGGTCACGCGGTCAAGCGTTCAAGCGGTCTGCAGCTTTGCGTACTCTTGTGTTGTGTTTTGTTATATTATTTAGGGTTCCGTACACAAAGGGTAAAAACGGGACCCTATTACTGAGACTTCAATATCTGTCCGTCTGTCTGTCCGTCTGTCTCCAGGGTGTAACTCAAGAACCGCTATAGCTAGACTTCTGAAATTTTCACAGATTGTGTATTTCAGATTTCTGTAACCGCTAAGTATAACAACAAATACTAAAAAGAAAATAAAGTTAATATTTAAGGGGGGCTCCCATACAATAAACGTTATTTTATTGGTCTTTTTTACTCGTAATCCGTAATGGCAACATAATATAAACACTTGAAATTTTCACAAAATCCTCAATTATAATTACTTTGATATTAAATAATAAAATTAATATAAAATAAATAATTAAGGGGGCTCCCATACAAAAAACACATTTTTTTTCCCTATTTGCGCTCTAACGGTACGGAACCCTTCGTGCGCGAGTCCGACTCGCACTTGGCCGATTATAGTATAGATATACTTAAACACGGGGCGTTCTGACCGAGTCAAAATTCCTCCTGTGTGACTGACCAGTGACCGCTCAAACGCAGAACGCTTGAAGTGCTTGAACGCGCGACCGCTGTCTGATGAAGGAGTGAGCACACTGAGACGGGGCGCAGCGGATTTCCGCTTCCATACAAATTGTATGGAGGCGGATTTTTACGATGAGCCCCGGCACGCTGAGCCCCGGCACGGCCCGTCTCAGTGTGCTCACTCCTTAAGTGATAGGTCCCTCAGCATCTCTAGAAGTTGTTTTTCAGCAGTCACGTTCTTGCCAGCTTTATACACTTACTTGAGTAGAGCCACCATCCAGGGGAAGTCTCCGAAGCCGGCGAAGATGTCCTTATCCTTGCCGTTGTACTTCATGGCACAGTCGCCAGGGTCGCTGATGCCGCAAAACTTCGGCGGCTCATACTTTTCCATTACGTCCCTTCCACAGTGACCTTCGGTGCCTGAAACCAAGAAACAATAAGACCTTTGTATCCATTGTAGATATTTACGCACGCGGCGTTTTACGACTCTGGGCGACCGCCCAGGGCACCGGGAAAAAGGGGCGCTGAAGGCAAACAAAAGGGGTGCCATTTTTTTAAGCACTACCAGCACCCTGGGCGCACAAAAAATCTCGCCCAGGGCGCTGGTAGTGTTAAAACCGGCACTGTATTTACATACTTAGTATTCCCCGCTAGCACCTGTGATCTTCTGTACCCTCTCGAGTGCGAAGCATAGTTACCAATTACCATATTTACCAATAAGGTAAAGGTAATCCTGTCTGCAGTCAGGATGACTAGAGTCAATCTAATTTTGTTTACGGTGTAAGGTATTTTTATGTGAAATTAGAAGAGAATTATAGCCAGAGTATTTCTTTAGGGTGGGTTGCACCAACTAACTTTAGCTATACCTGTAACTTTAAGAGGATACCACAGCGGCTAGAGAAATGAAAAAAAAGTACGTGTAATATCTATAGCTGTCTCCCTTACCTCAAGCCTATACCGCAGAACGCGATAGAGACAACTGCAGAAAATCCAGAAAATCAACGATTCGTTGTCCCCTGATTCCTTCTCCAAAACTTAACCGATTTAAGTACTTTTTTCATTAAAGATTAAAAAAAGGCTTGAGCTGTGTTCCTATGTTTTGCTTTTTTTGTATAATCTATCCAAATCTGTTTTCTGGACGTTTGAACACAGTGGAAAATCTGGCCATTTTTTTGGGTTTTTGAACGTTCATATCTTATTTAATAATTAAATTATGAAAAAAAAGAAAACATAGGGACATTGTATTAGTGGCCATAGATATTCAGGAAAAAAATTATAACTCTACTAGCATTATCCAGGGAGGAAACAGGGGACAACGTTTGTATGGAAAAAATGGCGGTGTGGAATCCTCTTAACTATAACTACAATGCAAAATGTTAAATCTTTGGTTAAAGTCAAAAATGGATGCCATATTTAACCATAACCTTGAGCTCAACAAGGCTTTAAATGAACGTGGCTGTTTAAAATACTAAAAGGTATTTCTTAAAACTTAAAGGCTGTAAAGCGTTACAAATATAATTTATTCATTTTCACAAGTTGCTGTTACAAGCCATTTTCCTAGACAACAAACACATTTCTATTGACAACAGTATTATTTTTAAATCTAAAGAGGTACGAGGGCTGCTATTTATGTATCCGGAATTAAAAAAAGAAACAAACATATATCATTTAATATTTTCCGATTCCGAGATTCCAATTATATATATATATACAGGGTGTAACAAAAATAAGTGATAATACTTTAGGGTGTGTACGTGTTCCTTGTAGAGAGTTCACTGTGAAAGTAGCAGCGCTGAAAGACCAAAATTTTTTTTCACTTTTGTATGGGGAAACTCGTGACGCTCGAACCCTTGCCCATACAAAAGTGAAAAAATTTTTTTGTCTTTCAGAGCTGCTATTTTCACAGTGAACTCTCTACAAGGAACACGTACACATCCTAAAGTATTATCACTTATTTTTGTTACACCCTGTATATGTATATATATAAATATATATATATATATATTTATATATATAGCGTCCTATGGCGTCCTAGGGGGGCGGCAGCGTCCTAGGATGGTGACAGAGTTAAAGTGGCCTATACTCATAAAAAATAATAAATCTGGCCCTACTAGAGAGTAGAGATGCCTAGCTAGAGTCGAACTCTACGGTACATTGTCTACAACGTGCACTTTATGATGTTAATTATTATTGTTGTCTAATGGAAGAACACTGTACAGTGTACACATCTATTGTGTCCAATTATAATTATTAGAATCAATTGTTTTTCCGATGTTGATGTTATGATTATAATACGATTTGATTATTTACTCGTATTATTACTAGCGACGAGTTAATAATCAAAACAATATAATTATTTTACAAGGACAATTCGTTAGTACTTAGTAGTTAGGTAGTAGATACTTTATAAAGTACTTCACATAGGTACTTAGGACTCGATTATAGGTCATCGATCTCACAGGACCAGTGACGGATTAAGATTACTTGATGCCCTAAAAACTTAGTAATTATTTTCTAGAAACTTTTTTAGCTGAGGTTTTTGGTGAAGACTAAGTGGTGAGACGTGATGCCCTAAGGACAGATGTTTTTTGTCCTTCTTCTGGTGACGTGATGCCCTAGGCAATTGCTTAATTTGATTAAGGGTTAATCCGTCACTGCACAGGACACTTCAGAAAAGTTTCTTTATTACCTAGATTTCTGAATTCTGATATTCTTAAATCTTATGTTAACAAGAACCGAGTCCTGTTTAAATTATAATATTATTGTAATGGTTAGCACGCACTTAATGTTTTGTATTTCTCGACATTTACATGTGACTTAGAATAGTACTTAATCCTATCCTACTAATATTATAAAGGCGAAAGTTTGTTTGGATGTATAGATGTATGGATGTGTGGATGTATGGATGTTTGTTATTCTTTCACGCAAAAACTACTGAACGGATTTTAATGAAACTTTACAATAATATAGCTTATACATCAGAATAACACATAGGCTACAATTTTAACCGACCGTTTTCTTATGTTCAACGATTACTCCGCCGTTTGTTAACCGATTTTCAAAATTTTTCTTTTGGTATATAGGGTATCATCCCAATTTGGTATTATATTCACAAAAGTGGTGATCTGATGAGGGATCCATAAGTAATCGAGGGACCTCCTCAAAATTTATAGGGAAACATGTGGTGACTTCGGTTTCGTGAGAAGTATTCTAAGTATATGCTACCAACAAGTAAGATTTTGCACCGAGGTATACCTGGTATACCGTGGTTCGGAAGGTGCTGAGAGAACTCCTGATTCTTTATAGATACAAGTTTGGGAGTTTCGGCAATGTTTTAAGAACGGAAAGCTTAAGCTACTATGCAAATTACATTTATCATCATCATCACTACCATATTATACCATGCATCGTCCCATGATTATGAGCCTGTTATTGGTACTTTTCATAGTCTTTTAGATCGAGATTCGAGACTCGAGTTTGTCAAGCGATAATTAAAAAAATCTATACTTATAATATTATAAACCTGAAGAGTATGTTTGCTTGAACGCGCATATCTCAGGAGCTACAGATCCGATTTAAAAACTTATTTCTAATTTCAGTGTTACATAGCTCATTTATCGAGTAAGGCTATATTATTATCACGCTACGACTAATACGACCGAAGAAACTCAGGAAAATGTGGGAAAAACGGGGGAAATATTAGAAAGGGTTTACCTCACGAACTACTGGAGCAATTTTTATGGCAATATTTGGCACTTATATAGAGTAGACCACGTGAAGAGAGTATAGCTATTTTTCATGGGAAAATGTACGGTTTCTGTAAAATTCCCAATTTACGCGGGCGAAGCCGCGCGGGACATCTAGTACTTTAATATAGGCAGAGTAGACAGAATAATTATAGGTAAGTGCTTTATCAATTGTTATTTTACATATTGATTATTAAAACTTCATAAACTCATGTATACTTTAATAATCAACGAATATAGCATGTCGAAATTCTCAGCGTAGGTACTTATTTGTTTTCGTAACTTAAGGCTAGGTTATTCCAAATTCACGTTTCTAGAATGAGTAATTTTTAAAGAAAGCGTCATTAAAAAAACTGAAAAATATATACATGTATAGATACATCTTTTAACTAGTGACTTTTACGGTTAGAAACACAATACAGATAATTTTACTCGATAAAAAAAAAATCCGAAACAACCTCGATTTTAAAAACATTTTCAGTTTTATAGGACTTACAGGGACTCAATCAAAAAATAATTTGGATAGTTCGATTACTATTAAAATTTTACAGGGAAATGTACGGATACATGTTTAGTTATACTATTTTTTATCTAAGTAAAAAGGTTTTTTCTCCTATTTCGCCCTATCATGGACGCGGCGATCGTCGTAACCGCCACTGTACAAGGCGCGCTGATATGAATGTTATTTTAATGTCTTTTACGTCGATATTCGCACTGACAGACATCGGCCTGCTAATTTAGGAATAACCTCCCCTTAATACGATAACTTAACAAACAAGAATTCAAAGTGCATTGTAATGATACTAATTTAAAGTGACCGTGCGCGTGAGTGTTAACTATGTTAACAAGTTTGTTTATATTTTAGTCGGACTGCTCCCAGCCAGTGTATGTCATTGGTGTTTGCATGTTTTATTTTACTGTGGGTTGATGCCCGCTACAAGTCGTACGTGCAATTTTTTTGTCTGTGGTTGTTGTGGTTATTTTTACCAGTGAAGTAAACAGGTATAATTTTTATAATTATTCTAGATTCATCCATGCAATATGTATGTAGGTTTTTCTGTGCTTACTTGATATCTTGAATGTAGGTATAACTTTAGGGTTATGACTTAATATGTGTTTTATTTACTAACTTATTTACTTTCTATGGCGTTAGTGTTATTTTCAAACACAGTTAATAAATATTAAACTTAAATGAATTATTATTTATGACAACAACTTTAACTTGTTAAGTATTTCTGATGATTAAAATTTAGTAAAATCGATAAAAAGTGAAAGTGAAATATATTTTCATAAATTATGTAGTTGGTTAGTTATCCTATTGAGAATTTGCTCGATAAACATTGCGAACGGGATTTGTTTAGAAAACACTTCCATTTTAAGTGCTAAGCCAGGGCTTATTATCATAATATTACTTATATTAAACCCTGTTAATTTAGCAATCATTAAGTATAATATCGACGATTAAAGACTGGAGTAAAAAGCAGTAACTAAGTAGGTACCAATATTTTAATTTTTAGCTTGTACAGTTACCAATTTCTCATTTATTATGTGCTTGACTATATTGACACGTAAGTGCAATGCACAAGCGTTACCGTAAAAAAACTTATTTACAACCAGACCCATTATTACTTAAGGAAAAATGATATTATTAACATATTATTTTGTGCCAACTTCTCATTAGTAAATACGCAGTAAAGATGTCTCTACAGACTACACTAATCACTTCTAAACCTTTAAGATAAAACCCGAACAAATGTTTTTAGGGTTCCGTTCATAAAGGGTAATAAGTTAATAACGTAATAGACATTGTGTCATTGGATATGTTATCCTTGTTGAGTCTGTCCTTATAGTCTGTCTTCAGGTTCTGTCTCAAGAACCGCTATAGCTAGACTGCTGAATTTTTAACAGATTATGTATAGCAGCTGTTGCTGGCTGCTATAACAACAAAATATACTAAAAACAATTGGAGATTGATGGACACGATTAACAAGAATTCTCATACAACCAAAAGTATTTATTGAAAACACAGACGCACAGCTTACAACTTTTCGCACGGCGGGAGAGCAAGAGAAATTAGCGGGAAACAAATGACATTAGACATTGACAAATGACAAGTGACAGGTTTGTTTTTTTTACAGTACATAATATGAAGCCAAGAATAAAATTTATCTTTAACACTCCCACTAAATTTTATACTAACAAATTCCGCCTGCATTATAATTTATAATAAAGACTTATACAAACTTTAACTACTATTAAACAATATTTCATCTCTCAAATGCTCAAATTTAACAGTAGGCAGAGCTTTTGTTAAAATATCAGCTATTTGTTCAGAACTTTGTACATATTGAATATCAATTAACTTTTGCTGTACCTTCTCTCTAATAAAATTAAATTTCACATCGATATGTTTAGTTTTTTTATGATACACAGGATTCTTGATTAATTTAATAGTACTCTGGTTATCAATACATAAACAAGTACAGTTCTGTTTTATATCAATATCTTTGAAAAATTGTTTTAACCACAATAAATTTTTGGCAGCTTCACATCCTGCCATAAATTCAGCCTCAGTTGTTGATAGGGCAATACAAGATTGTTTTTGACTTGCCCAAGATATAGGGCCACCATTTAACATAAAAATATAACCTGTAGTTGATTTCCTTGTATCTAAATCCCCGGCAAAATCTGAGTCTGAATATCCAATTAAATCTACATGACCTTGGTATTTTATACATATATCTTTTGTTTTAATAAGGTACCTAATAATCCTCTTAAGCTGAGTTATATGTTGTAGACCTGGATTATTGACATATCTACTTAAAAGATTGACAGCAAATGCAATATCTGGCCTTGATGCCATAGATAAAAACAATAATGACCCAATGGCTTCTCTATAAGGAAAATTACACTGCATGCTATCTACATTTTTGGTAATTTGGACATTTACATCAATAGGTGTACTACATGGGTGAGCTGTACTCAGATTGAATTTATTTATAATTTGGTCTATATACTGCCTTTGACTAATACATATTGAATTTTTAGTTTTAATAATTTCTAAACCAACAAACCGGCTTAGTTCTAGCTCTTTTATATTAAATTCATGTTTTAAGTAACTAATAATATAGTCCAACACTTTTCTAGACTGAGACATAATTAAGGCATCATCTACATATAAAATCAACAAAGCCTTATTACCATGAAAGTTACCTACAAACACACAGTTGTCAGCTTGTGCCTGACTAAAACCAAACTTAACTAAAAAATCTGTAAATTTTCTATTCCAGCAGCGGGATGCTTGTTTTAAGCCGTAAAGGGATTTATTAAGTTTACATACAGTATTTTTAGGTGCATTAACTCCATCTGGGATTTCCATGAATATATCCTCTTCCAGCTCTCCATATAAGAAGGCAGTTTTGACGTCTAGCTGTATTATCTCCCAGTTATATTCTGCAGATACTGATAACAATATTCTTATAGACTCATATCTTGTAGTAGGAGAAAAAATCTCACTATAGTCTATTCCTTCTATTTGTGTAAAACCACGGGCACATAGTCTGGCTTTATATCTATCAACATCACCATTCTGCTTTCTTTTAATGTTAAAAACCCATTTTGAGGTAATGGTTCTCTGATTTTGTTTTTCAACATAACTCCATGTATTGTTACAGCTATGAGCATCCAACTCTTCTTTTATAGCATCAAGCCATAATTTACTTTCCTTGCTATTAAGGGCTTCATCATAAGTCACTGGCACATCAAACTCCATTAAATTTGCCTCAAATGTTCTTTGTCTCCGTGGTCGAGTATTCACATTAGAATCAAATGAATCAGAATAATAATTATCCGTTGATGGTTGATATGTCTCATCTTGTTCATCAACAGGAGTATGTGTACTCTCATCACTGCAATCTGAAGTAATATGCTCATTACTCACATCCCTCTCTGCGTTATCTGTCTCCTCTTCATCATCATCATCATAAACCAAAATTTCAGTTTTATTTCCTCTTACTTCAATACTTTTCTGTTCATTGAATATAACATTTCTGGATACTGTTATTCTTTTTGTGTTTGGATCATACATTTTATAGTTAGTATTATCATAGCCTACAAGCATCATTTTGCGACTTTTAGAATCCAGTTTACTTCTTAATTGATTAGGAACATGAACAAACCCCTCGCAACCAAAGACTCGAACATGGTCCAAACTTGGTTTCATGCCACACCATAACTCCATAGGTGTAATATTAGGTGTCTGACTAGAAGATGTGCGGTTTAATAAATAAACAGCACAGTTGACAGCTTCTGCCCATAGGTTGAGTGGTACATCACGGGAATAAAGCATGGAGCGAGCACTTTCCATTATTGTCCTGATTTCCCTCTCTGCACGGCCATTTTGTTCGGGAGTGTATGGAGCCGTGAGTTCATGAGAAATACCCTCACGATCTAGGTATTCTTTGAAAACTTTACTCGTGTATTCTCCACCATTGTCAGTATGTAATGCACGCACACCATGTGAGAAAAGATTTTTAATCTTTGTATTATATTTTTTAAAATAGTCTAACACATCACATTTGTTCTTCAAAAAATACACATGCCTAAAACTTGTTGCAGCGTCTTTGAAAATAACAAAATATTTCATACCTTGTACTGACGATACATTGATAGGTCCACAGACATCGCTATAAACAATATCACCTGGCTGTAGTGGTTGCCGCGATGACTTTTGAAATGGCTCATTGAATATAACATTTCTGGTTTTTGTTCATAAATGGACTCAAGTTTGGTCATGACCTCTAGTGCTGTCTCGCAATTCTCAATTAGCGCAACCTGTTTTAAATCCATGGCCGATGTAATTATGAACATCGCCATTCCGTCATCCTTATTCCACTGATGAGGGTTCGTCTCAGGTTTGGGCTTATTTATGTCCAAACCTTTTGCACGTAGGGCACATTTTATCTGAAATTTCCATTGTTTGAAATTGAAACCCTCGAACTTATCAAGATTCATAGTTTTTCCAAACTCCATTCTTCCGTATGAAGATCACGACAACGCCGTCTTGACTAATTGCCTTGTAACACGTTTTGTCTTGTATTCTGCTCTTTGTTAATCTTTTACGCGTAACTGAGCCCATAACCAATTGGAGATTGATGGACACGATTAACAAGAATTCTCATACAACCAAAAGTATTTATTGAAAACACAGACACACAGCTTACAACTTTTCGCACGGCGGGAGAGCAAGAGAAATTAGCGGGAAACAAATGACATTAGACATTGACAAATGACAAGTGACAGGTTTGTTTTTTTTTACAGTACATAATATGAAGCCAAGAATAAAATTTATCTTTAACAAAAACAAAATAAATGAAATATTTAAGGGGGGCTCCATACAAGAAACTTGATTTTTTTGCTATTATATGCTCTGTAATGAAACGTTTGATGAAATGTTTTCAAAATACTCAGTTATATATTTACATTTTAATAATTATTAATAATAATATTATAATTTTAAAAAATTAAGGGGGCTTCCATACATACAATACAATTTTTGGCCTACTTTTGCTTTAATATTTAACTGTACGGCAGTACGGACTACGGAACCATTCGTGTGCGAGTCCGACTCGCATTTGGCCAATTTTTACTATATGGACATTGGACATATCGAGTATAGTATATCGAGGCATGAAAATATCGATGAAAATGAATTCGCATTGCGCGTGGCCAGCGCTCATCCCGGGGGTCCTGGGTTCGAGTCCCGCAGGCGGAACAAAAAGTTTCCAATGTTCGTGGGTCTTGGATGTGTATTAAAATAAAATTTCAAAAATCTTAAACATATTTTATGTATAATATTATAAAAAATCCAGAAATATATCGATGCAATGAACATTTTAGTTCTAATACGATTCAACAGATGGCGTTTTATTTTTTACTTCATTGTAACATAGAACTAATCATACTTATTAGTTAGTATGTTTTTGTTTATAGTTTTTAATACGTTAAATAATAAATAAATAAATAAATCTTTATTTCTCAATAAAATCACATACAATATTATTATGAGGCATCCCCATTAAGTAAATAATTACTTGTGTTGGGGATGTCTCGCTCATTCCCTCAGTTACTTAACAAAATTGAGAAACAATAACATAAGAACTTACATAATATATACTATGTACTAATTTTAATAACAAAAATATAATGACCAGATTCATCATGCATAAAATCCGTTTTGTAAAATATACATTACATATTATGTTTTTGTTTATATTAATTTATACTAAGCTCTCTTCCTGTATGTGTGTACAGTGTATGTGCGTGTTTATGTGTATGTGTACGTGTGTGTGTATGTATGAATGTTTGTTCCTTTATAGTCAAACTACTCTTTTAAGCAAATTCTCTAGGTCATCATATGTGATAGTTTTTATCCACTCATTTAACGACACTTTACACTCATGCAGAGTATGCGGAAAGATATTTAGCTTACGATTTATTAAATTATAAAGGTAAGATGATTGAGCAAGATATTGACGTCTAGCGAATTCGGTACGTACTGGACAAACAGGAATAACATTAGCACTCCGTCTTCTATTACTAGTGGTAGTCGTGGGTCGGTCTTTATGCAGGCTTAGAATTACATTAAATACGTATAATTTTCTAACCGTGAGGAGGTCGCTAAGAGAGTAGAGGGTGTGAGTACTAAATCTATAGAGCTTGAAATACATGACCTTAATTAGTGATCTTTGAGCTTTTTCAAGGTCAAGGAATCTAGTCTTTGTCGCACCACCCCATATTGGTATGCAGTATGTAATAACCGATTGCACCAGAGAAACATAAATTTTATTTAGAAGTTTACTAGACATAACAGTTCTTAGATTTCTAAATATCCAAATAAACTTTCTAATTCTTGAAATTGTAGTGTCTATATGCTCGTGCCATGACAGTCTTTGATCTATAATAACACCGAGATATCTGGTAGATGTTACTTTTTTGATCTGATTACAATTACAGTTTATATTATCATAGATACCACAAGAATGGATTCGAAGTCTGAAGTCAGAAGTGGGTTGGGATCTAGAGCTCGGGGTGAAGCAAATAAAATTACTTTTGTCAGTATTTAGCGTAAGTAAGCTCTCCTTCAACCATTTAGCAATTCGGGCGAGTCCCTCCTCAGCTATCTTTTTTACTGATTCCCATGAAGTTCCAAAGAAAACTATAGCCGTGTCGTCTGCGTAACAAAAGATTTTTCCGTTTCGGATGTAAATCCTACACATACTGTCAATATAAATCAAAAACAGAGTCGGCCCGATAACGCTTCCTTGAGGAACGCCAAACGTTACATCCTCTTCAGAACCGACAATGTTATCAATCTTGACAGCCTGTTTTCGTTCGCTGAGGTAGCTTATTAAAAGAGATAGTGGTAAACCTCGTAGACCAATAAATTCAAGTCTTTTTATAAGAGTTGGGATGGACACTGTATCAAAGGCTTTTTTTAAGTCCAAAAATACAGTCAAACATTTATATCCCTTATCCACTTTCTCAATAATAAGAGATGACAGTGCTTTGATCGCATCTTGAGTTGAAAGTCCTTTCCTAAAGCCGAATTGGAAATCGGAGAGAATGTTATTTCTATCTAGAAAGCTTATTAGTCGGTTATTCAAAAGTTTCTCTAGGATTTTGGAGAAAGCTGGTAACACTGAAATAGGCCTATAGTTTGCAACATCGTGTGTGTCACCATTTTTGTAAACATATATTTTGTAAACATAACGTTAGAATATTATGTTTAATAATATTATCACTTGGTATAATAATAATCAATCTATCTTATCTTATAGAACTCCTACTGCATTTCTAATCCATACTATCCATATTATAAATGCGAAAGTATCTCTGTCTGTCTGTCTGTCTGTCTGTCTGTCTGTCTGTCTGTCTGTCTGTCTTGCTTTCACGCCAAAACTACTGAACCGATTGCAATGAAATTTTGTACACAGTTATTCTAGAGTCTGAGAAAGGACATAGGCTACATTTTGATGTGGGAAAATATCTTATTTCCATGAAAATATCGATGAAAATGAATTCGCATTGCGCGTGGCCAGCGCTCATCCCGGGGGTCCTGGGTTCGAGTCCCGCAGGCGGAACAAAAAGTTTTCAATGTTCCTGGGTCTTGGATGTGTATTAAAATAAAATTTCAAAAATCTTAAACATATTTTATGTATAATATTATAAAAAATCCAGAAATATATCGATGCAATGAACATTTTAGTTCTAATACGATTCATTAGATGGCGTTTTATTTTTTACTTTATTGTAACACTAGCTGTTGCCCGCGACTTCGTCCGCGTGGACTTCAGTTTATAGCGCGCGATGTCAACAAAATTGGTGTCAAATGCTTTTATAAAAAACCCTGGTACCCCTTAAATCAATACAGCTGTCCAGTGTGCACAATATAAGTATTTCATTTTTTTATATTAAACTTTATATTTTATGCCAAATTTTAAAGCTTATTTAGCCCCCCAATTACACAACTTTACCCATAAACTATTTATCATTGATAGGTTTAAGGTTACGTCACTGCACAGATAAAGTACTGAGTTATTTAATACCTACCGTAGAATAGATCAACAATCGAAAAAAATCGAAACTTAGATGGAAGATGATACCACCTCTTATAGAAAGACTTTTGAGCAAGCGTCAGCGCGATGTAGAAGACGCACGGCGCCATCTATTATGAATTTTTGGAACTAACTTAATTTGAACAAATTTACGCATTTTCATCCCCTTACAAACCTTTTTTTCAGTAAAAAAAGTAGCCTATGTCCTTTCTCAGGCTTTAGACTATCTGTATACAAAATTTCATTACAATCGGTTCGGTAGTTTTGGCGTTTGGCGTGAAAGCGGGACTGACAGACAGACAGACAGACAGAGATACTTTCGCATTTATAATATTAGTATAGATTATGTGCACACTGCACAGCTGTTTTTGGGTATTTTGATTAATTAAGGGCCGCGCTACACAGGAATGCCAGCGGCGAGGCGAGCACTTTCATCGCTGCCATTCCGGTGTAGCGCGGCCCTAAGAGGGGTACCAGTTACCAGGGTTTTAAAAAGTTTTTAAATTTAACACAAATTTTGTTGACACCGCGCGCTATAAACTAAAGTCCACGCGGACGAAGTCGCGGGCAACAGCTAGTTATTAAATAAGATATGAACGTTCAAAAACCCAAAAAAGGCCAGATTTTCCGCTGTGTTCAAACATCCAGAAAACAGATTTGGCTAGATTTTCCAAAAAAAAGTAAAACATAGGAACACAGTTCAAGCCTTTCTTTAATCTTTAATGAAAAAAGTATTTAAATCGGTTAAGGAATGGAGAAGGAATCAGGGGACAACGAATCATTGATTTTCTGCAGTTGTCTATCGCGTTCTGCGGTATAGGCTTGAGGTAAGGGAGACAGCTATATAGATATTACACGTACTTTTTTTTTCATTTTTCTAGCCCCTGGTGTATCCTCTTAACTACTAAGTATATGCAATAATTTTTGTAACTTTTCTTTACTAAAATTAAGATGTACTTACCTTAAAATACCTTAAATGGTGCGAAAAACCCACAGACGACCTTTATTGTATTTATAAATATTTTAATCATCTGAAGACTGAAGCTAACTTAAGACTTTATTATTTGGACCGAAACCCGACTCTACATTATAAGAAGCGGTTGCTTAGCCTGTGAAGTTACATACCTTCACTACCTTAAACATACATATACTCGAATAATTACTTCCTGTTGACTGTAGGTTCTTAACTGCATAAATATTTCCGGTACGGTTAAAGGAAATAAAATGCTGCTTTGCTCCTGTGCTCAATACTAAAATACGAGAAATGCTAAGAGAATAATATTATAATGCTTATCTTATATCTTTAAACGAGCAATTCTTGTATATATGTATATACTATATTATAATTAATTGGAGTCTCGGAATCGGCTCCAACGATTTTCATGAAATTTAGTATATAGGGTTGCGGGGGCGATAAATCGATCTAGCTAGGAATCGTTTTTTTAGAAAATGTAATTTTATTCGTGTCTTATCGAATACCGAGCAAAGCTCTGTCAAATAGCTAGTATTTATTTATACACTTACATTCTAATATATTAGCTATATAAATGCGAAATTGTGTCTGTCTGTCTCTAAACCGATTTTGGTGAAATTTAGTATGGTGATACTTTGAGTCTTGCGAAAGGAAATAGGATACTTTTATCCGGGAAATTTGTACGTTTTCCGTGCGACAAACGAATTTTAACGCAACGTAGCGGCTGTCATCTAGCTATTGATAAAACTGTGACCTTTGAAAAACAATGAGTGGACTCATTACTTGCATTGTAGCCTTGTACGAATTAGGCACTGGCGCCAGCGTTTTTGTTGAGTACTTGTAGAGTTCCAATGGAACTATTATCACAGTCTACAACTTCTACTAATATATGTGGCTTAAATGCTCAACGTTTAATGCTTTAACTACAGCAACGTTTAGCACAACAAAGCACTATCAAACAAACCTTTTCATTATTAATGAGTGTAGAGCAGTTGTAGTGTGTTGTAGAGTGTTGACTGTAGAGAGTTTCTACACTCATAAACTCTACTTACCTACTAGCACTAACTGCGTGGTAAGACAAACATACAAATAAATAAGTTTGATTTGATTAAATATCGACACTAATATTATAAATGCGAAAGTGTTTCACGATACAGTTAATCAATAGTACACTTCTGCTTTGTACGCCCCTGAGCGCACTATCTTTGTAAGTCTTGACTGATTAGGGACTGAAAGTCATCCTCTTTGGGACTGAATCACTGACCTCCATTATACAAGTACGCTGGACTGATGATACCCTTTGAAATGACAGCTATTTTTTGTGCCTATTTGAAGCGGAATCAGCGACAGCAACAGATTTAGTTCTCTTCCCCCGCATTGGCAATAAAATAGGCACAAAGAGCAGGTGAGTATCATAAGTCCAACGTACTTGTATAATGGAAGTCAGTGTCTTTGAGACTGAATACTAGTCTGACAACCAAAAGTGTTGATAAAAAAAATTACCTGTCAGTTTTGAAATAGCTTCGAAACAAACTGGTACGGAATTCATAGAAAAATATTTAAAAAAAAACTCATAAAACAATATTACTTTTTGATCTCATTTAAAATTATTGTTAAACGTTTCAAAACCTACCTAACGCCTTTTACATGCTGTCTATTCACATTCCACCCGACTTCAAAAGCTTAACATTAAGAACCCTGCTTCTTTCAGAGCCGTAAGAAGTTTCTTCGGATCCCTCAAGATAATATTATGAGTATACTGAGGCGAAGTGTGTGCCTCTCGCAATACGTGGTGTCGACCAGGATCAAGAGTATCGGATCGCACGTAGGATGCCCGTCCTCTAGCCACCAGTACCTGCCCTCGGCGTACCCAGCTTTATCCTCCAAAACCGAGCAAGTCGAAAAAGTAGAAAAAGGTATGTATTTTTAAGAACCAGCAGGACGATTGCCGTTCGTTCGAATTCGGAAACTTTACCGTGCGGTCATTGGTCAATGCCTAGCACCGCGAGCGTTTATTGGATATCGTGTGATGAAGTTTCCGAATTCGAGATTGCGCATTGTGATTCGGCGGTATCCAATCACGAAAATCTTTTGATCTCTAAGCCCTAAGAATAGGCTGAAGCTGATGGGAGAAATTAAAGATAGTAGGAGGAGTAGAAAGTTCATTGACAGTGATAAACTGACCATTAAGCATTAACTATCCTAGTATTTGGCGAGTGCTTTTTTTATAAAATAGGGGGGCAAACGAGCAAAAGGAAAAGATATAGGGCCGATCTCGGGCAAGTGCTCCCGCCAAAACTCAGACTGGCCCAGAGCCCCGAAGATCATATAATAAATGCCTTCCTCGAGTTCCAGGCAATAATAAGAGCAAACAAGACCATAAAGCTCTTGACCTGCAATAAGATCATGCAGGCCTATCAGCGGAAAAATCAAAAGCTGTTAGAAGTGAGACTCGAGGATGCAAAAGCTGCCATATACGACAATGTCACCTCAACAATAATTGCCGGGGCGATGACAGGGCAGTATATGGCGGCATTAAGTGCCGACTGCGGATTCGTGGTTCTGGACGAGGATGAGACAAAACGCACGGGAACACTCAAATTTATCACAAAATCTGAGGATCCAATAGTGGTAATAGCGGAATGTACCAGAATAATGCTGGAAGACAGGATACTAGAAATGGCAGAAGTCCTATCTGGGGACCCCGAATCTAGCATGGACTGGGACATATTCGCGAAACCTATCAACTACTCGTGGGTCAATGGGGTTCCTGGATGTGGGAAGACAACTTGGATCATTAATAACTTCAATGAGGAAACAGACGTTATAATAACAACTACAATCGAAGCAGCCGAGGATCTAAAGCAAAGGCTATCGCTACGAACTGGCAACAAAGTTAAAGATAAAGTTCGTACCATGGCCTCTTTGCTGGTAAATGGGACAAAAGGAACCTACAAAAGGTTGATAGTTGACGAGGCCCTCATGAACCATTTCGGCTCAATCGTCATGGCGAATCAGTTAACAGGCGCCAACGATGTCATCCTCATTGGAGATATTAACCAACTTCCGTTTATAGAGCGTGAAAACCTCTTTAAACTTAATTACACTCGTCCAAACCTGGTAACCAGCATCACCCAGGAGTTGTCTTGCACACACAGGAGCCCTATGGATGTGGCATACGCCTTAAACATGGTCTATAATAACATCTATTCATCGAAGGAAATTGTGCGGTCCCTAAAGCTAATGAAGTATACAGGAGCGAGAATACCTAAAACCGATCTAAATACCCTGTATCTTGTCCACACACAAGAGGAGAAAGCAGCCCTCACTAATACAGGCTATGGATCGGGAACGGACTCTCGCGTCCTCACAATCCATGAAGCTCAGGGATTAACGAGTCCTTCGGTGATCATCATACAGACCAAGTCCCGAAAGCTGGCAATCCATGACAGCGTTCCTCATGCAGTTGTAGCTATATCCCGGCACACTAACACCTGTGTCTATTACACTGACACTGATGGAGACGCTGTGGCAAGCTTCATAAAAAGAGCCACGGAGGTGTCAACCGAACACATAAAAGATTATAATATAAAAATGGCTATAAAAGACAGGAACGATAAAGTCCTAAGCCACATGGCGGGTAGATTCGACACAGAACGATATCTTTTTAACAACCTAGAAACTCCACCCAGCTTGAGTGACCCCTCTCCACCAAGCCAATGTCACAACATATCATAAAATCTAAGGAAATCGGAAAATGTCGGATCTACTGGCCGCCACACCGACTGGGACCTCACCGTTCAAAACATTAATATTATTATTATGCAATTTATAAAACAATAAATGTATATATATATTTATTATATGTATAACATATTATACTCTATTCTATTAAATATATATATATATATATATATACACATATATTAAAAAAAAAAAAAAAAAAAAAAAAGTGTCCATGGCGTGATGGACCACAATTAATTAAAATTCATAATATTATTTCAATTATCCTTGGTGCGAAAAATCTAAATAATAAAATAACAAAAAAAGGATATGGACGAACAGTCTATAGACGGCCCCAATTTTATAATAAAAAAAAAAAAAAAAAACGAGCAAAAGGTTAACATCATGGAAAGCAACTACCGTCGCCCATGGACACTCGCAACATCAGAAGAGCTGCAGGTGCGTTGCCGGCCTTGTATTCACCAGCTTAATTTTTTTCCCAGAACCAGAATCCCGGGTGCGTTTCCCGGAGGTATGGCGCGACCGGTTCAGCGCCGCCATCCAGCTCACCTCCACGCCTGAAGCCCGCAGCCTCACCTGCCTCTAACATGTACATAATATACATACACGGTGCTCACAGCTCTGTTTTATTCGACACCAAAATCCCCGCTGTTCCTGAATTGCAGCACACGTCATAATACCTAGATACGTGTAAGGGCCGAAACACATAACCGCGTTGCGGCACCACAACGCCAAATTTGGCGGAATTCAGTTTTTTTTACGAGTTTTGAATTTTTTTGCCGCCGATTTTTGCGGTGCGGTGCCGCAACGCGGTATTGTGTTTTGGCCTAAAGGCCAAAGGGTTGTATAGTGTTTTGGCCTAAGAGCCAAAGGGTTGTCTCTTTTACGCGCGATCCTTAGATCGATAGACAACGAAAGTGAAGTGTTCCGCGCGGAAACCGTACATATTTTCGCAACAAAAACTATACCATGTCCTTCCCCGGCTTTCAAAGTATTTCTAAACCAAATTTTATCAAATTCGAATGCAGAAGTAACTGATACAACGCTTACGGACACTTGCAAAAGGGAGGTCACAACCTTGTTCTCTAGCTTAAAAATCCCCTAACCTTCTATATTCAGAGCCTCCGGCATGATTCTAGTTTCTTACGCTGGCTCCTCTCGCCGGGTTAGTTCCCGAACCGGTGGTGGGCACCAGTAGTAAGAATACATATTTTGTAAAAATTTATTCTGAATAAAGTTTAAGGGCCTGTTTCACCACTTCCTGATTAGTGCTGGATAGGCTTTCCACAACTTTTTTTTACAGATGGAGTATGGAGTATCTGTAAGATAAGTTGTCGATAGCCTATCCGGCACTTTATCAAGAAGTGGTGAAACAAGCCCTAAGGCTGCGTTTCCATTGAAGCGGAGCGGAGCGGTGCGGAGCTTAGCGGTGCCGAATTGACCAATCACCATGCTCGAAATCTTTGCAATCATTCCGCTGGAATAGCACGATTGGTCAATTCGGGCACCGCTAAGCTCCGCTCCGCTTCAGTGGAAACGCAGCCTTAGTTTTAAATATGATATAATATTTACGCTAGTCAGCTTAGGCTCATATTTTATTGGAGCATGGCTCTCCCATGCTACCAGAACTCTGTTAACAAGACAATCCCAAAATTAGCTAAGAGTGTAGGTACTCAGTAGCAGGTTACCGTTGCCAATCCGAAAAAGTGGCATTAACTGTATAACGGACCTTACAAATTGGCATTGAGAAATTCAGAAACAACAAAAAATATAACTAAATTCTGAGTATTTATTCATTCTGCTGACTACAATAATCGAACTGGGTATTCGGTAGCCTTTCGGCGACCATCTGATCCTTCACCCACTGGTACACTTGGGGGATGTTCACGTACACTCCAGGCACGTCCTTCTCGCCGCAGCCCACGCCGTAAGCCACCATGCCGTACACCGCATACCTGGTTGACTTCCGAGACGGATCCTGGAAAAAACGAAAAGGTAGTCAAAATTAATAATATTTAAATAAACCGTTATGCTAAGTACTCACATACGGTTTTGCTCGATAGTTTTACTCCAAATCGAAGGAAATGACATATTTGACATATTTAATTCCATCGAGCCGGCTCGAAGCGAGCGTTCGAGCTGTCAGTTTTGGCGGTCCACACGGTGGTTATTGCTCGATTTGGAGTTAAACTATCGAGCCAAACCGTATGTCAGTACTAAGCATTACCGTTATCACGAAAACTCATGTTATTTGCATACAAACTACTACGCAAGAAGTAGTGAAACCTACCGGCAGAGGACAGACAAGCGGTGACCCTCCGTCACCGACACACGTGTCCACGCCCCCCTCGCCGCCGGCGCAGGTCAGCGAGTTGTGCAGGGTGTACGTGGAGCCTAGCTCCGTGTTTTTCAGGTTGATCTCGCACTGCTTGTCACGGACTAGCTTTAGGAGAATCTGAAAACAACATACGTATTGTATTGTTAATGAATTCTGATCGAAAAAGAACACATTCTTGTGTTTGTGACTTTATAATATCATGTTAAGATACAACTAGGACCACTTGCGCCAGACTGAGCCATTGCTATTCATAATTATTCAAGACGTGAGTCATGAGTGGATGAATAGGGTAAGTAACATGAAAAAACTTCCCTGTTATGAAGTAGATAAATCACAAGTTTTATTAAAATAATTAGGGCAAAATGAGTTATTGTCCGTATGTTGCGAAATGTTACTTGTTCGATTGTTCCACTCACGTCTTCAATTATTTAGTCAGAGCGCCAGGCAGGGGCGGATCTTGAATTTGTGGGGCCCTGGGCTAATACTGCTTAGGGGCCCTACCTAATTACTCAACTAATTGCTATTTTGACAAGAAACTGTTTTCTGTAGTGATGTAGGTATATTCTATGCTAATAATATTATAAAGCGGAAGAGTTTGTTATTTAGTTTGTTTGTTTGAACGCGCTAATCTCTGGAACTAATGGTCCGATTTAAAAAAATCTTTCAGTGTTAGATAGCCCATTTATCGAGGAAGGCTATAGGCTATACTTTATCACGCTATCGCTAAGACTAATAGGAGCGAAGAAATAGAGGAAAATGTGGAAAAAAAAACGGGAGGAAATATATTTGAAAGGGCTTATTTGAACGCGCTAATCTCAGGAACTACTGGTTTGATTTGAAAAATTATTTCAGTGTTAGATAGTCCATTTATCGAAAAAGGCTATGGGCTATATTTTATCACGCTACGACTAATAGGAGCGAAGAAATAGAGGAAAATGTTGAAAAAAACGGGAGGAAATTAACTAATTTTATAATAAGCCCTTTCAAATAATTTCCTCCCGTTTTTTCAACATTTTCCTTTTGAAAAGGCTTATTTGAACGCGCTAATCTCAGGAACTACTGGTCAGATTTGAAAAATTCTCAAAAAAAAAATTTCACGAACTACTGGAGGAATTTTTCTGTTATTTGGCACAGATAAGAACGGACCAGTAGTTCTTGAGATTAGCGCGTTCAAATAAGCCCTGTCAAATAATTTCTCCCCGTTTTTTCCACATTTTCCTCTATTTCTTCGCTCCTATTAGTCTTAGCGTGATAAAATATAGCCTTTACCCTTTCTCGATAAACGGCCTATCTAACACTGAAAGAATTTTTCAAATCGGACCAGTAGTTTCTGAGATTAGCGCGTTCAACTAACAAACTGTAAATTCTTTTATTTGGTCATCGCACTGTAGGTCTTTTGTTAAATCGAAATTTATCGAAAGAACTGATAATTAATGATGACATTGTGGTCCTGTATTTATTTTCTATATAGTATATACGACAACGGAGAAAGAACGCTCTGCTCCCCGTGTATTATATTTCTCTATGGCTCTGATTCACAGCTAGTGGTCGGCATCGTTGAAAAATATTTAAGATGGTATAGCAGTTTGGGAAAACATCAACAAGTTTCTTTTCATAAATTATCCAAAAAATTTCACTGCAAGAGGTGTAAGACTCAGTCTTATACTGCAGTAAGTAGTATTTTAACTGAATGCACTCATTCCTTATATGTTCGTCTACGGCATTTGGACAATGCGCCAACCTTATGATCGGATTTTTTTTAATTCTGGATAATTTTTATTATTGACAATATCGTCTATTGGTTTCAGTTCGGTTGGGGGCCCTCTGTATTCGCGGGGCCCTGGGCTGCAGCCCAAAAAGCCTTATAGTAGATCCGCCCCTGGCGCCAGGGATTGGTCTATTCCTACAGTAGAGCTACCGAAGCGATGCCACGATGCTTCTAAATCTATCGTATCGTACCAGATATTCACAATACTGCGAAATTATGAATATTCTCAAAGCAACTGATTGCGTTGATGACATACTCGTTAAGTTAATGTAAGTCTTAAGATAACTTAAAATTTAATCAACGATAACTTTAAGCCGGTCTGGGGAAAATCTTATGATTCTAGGAATCTCTAAGACTTTCAGCTCAGACCACCCGTAACCACGGCTGAAAATCAGGCGAAAAGTTGAGAACGAGAAAAGTGCTTCGCGATAAAATCCCTAACTCATTAAAAGCAAACTGCAGTTAACAGTTTTGACTTCTCCTAGAGATATCTCTAGGAAAAGTAAAAAAAAGTTGAAAAAGAAAAGCACCTTCTTAAGAATTCCAGAGTAGCTGGTTTTTTTTTTTATGTCGGCGCCCCAGCCCATGCTGTAGCACTCGGTGCCCGCGGGCGGCATGATGCGGCCCAGGCAGGCGACGCCCACGTGCGGGGCCAGGGTGAAGGGCTCGCTGAGGATCAGCAGCGCCACGTCGTTGTGCGCATGGACTGCAAAATCATGATGGTTATTAGAATGTTCAACAAAAATCTACTTTAAACAGTATCTCCTTATCGTAGGACCACCTTTGGAAAATCTTTCCAAGAGAAGAGTCTTCAAAATCTTTTAGTCAATGATTAAGTTTCTTTTAGTAAATGATGAAGTTATCCGCATTTAAATATAAAATCGTCGAAATGAGAAACCTCCTCATTTTTTGAGTCCATCGATACCGATTTTGATATGGGTCGAGGGTGAAACAAAATTTAATGTATGAGCTACAATGTGATATTATATTATAAAAAAGGAGCTAAGCTAAATACTTGCAAGACATACGTTTCAAGAATTCGGGATGAAGGACAATTTTCTTCACAAGTCTGTCTTGGTGAGGGAGAACCTCCTTCGTGACTTGCGTGTCCCACTCTCCAGCTCTGCATTTTATCTGAAATAACAAGATAGGATTTACATCAGTAAATTAGATGAAAGAGATGTAAATGTGAGAAAAAATTAACATAGGACGCACAATCTTGTATCGATATACTTATGACTTATCGAAGGTTCCAAAACAAGTGCGTCATAATGTTAAAAATAAAAAAGTAAAAAAATCTCAAATAAAAACAAAAAAACAAGACATGGCTGTTTGTTTTCACCGACTGCCTCCTAACGCTTAGGCATCTAGCGGCGAGGGTACATAAATGCATCAAGATTTCATAAAATATGTTTGCGTATCACCTACGTCCAGGGCGTAAGAACTTTTGTAAAACATTTTTTTTCAAAAACATGTTTGCTTTGAGAGATAGATGATCCTAAGCCGGCCCTTAGACGATCAATTATTGTAATGTGCAATATAACGCTTCAACTTTATTGAATAGTTTATTTGATAATTAGATTGAAGGCGCACGATGTTCAATACTCCTAGACGTTCAATAATATTACGCAATAAAATTGCTCGTCTAGGGCCCGCTAAAAGACTGCTAGGGATCACTCAGCGTTAGGAGACGGTTGGTGAAAACTGGCATTAGTAATGTTACCTGTCCGGGGTTGTAGTCGTCGATTTTGTGGGCTGCGGTGATGACCACAGAGGGACTGATGATGCTGCCGCCGCCGATGTAGTCCTCGTTGTCCCAATCGGTCTTACCCGTTCTGGAAATGAGGAACACACGTGACACGATCACATTTCTGATAAGCTATTAGCCATTCTCTCTGAGTTATGACGATGACATTTTAGTACTCATGTATGTCGCGCCGACTTTAGAAAATTAAATTGGGCGATTTAAGATTGGACATCGTTTGGTCCGCTACAATCTACTTCACCTACCCAGGTGAAGTATGCCTGCGTCGTCAGTGCTAGTAGAAAAACAATGAATGGATTTAGTATGCTGCCCGATATGAGGATTTTATACGTGGGAGAGCCATGCTTCGGCACGAATGGGCCGGCTCGACCGGAGAAATACCAAGTTCTCACAGAAAGCCGGCGTGAAACAGCGCTTGCACTGTGCTTCGCCGAGTGAGTGAGTTTACCGGAGGCCCAGTCCCCTACCCTATTCCTTTCCCTACCCTCCCCTATACCCTTCCCTTCTCTATCCTCCCCTATTACCCTATTCCCTCTTAAAAGGCCGGCAACGCACTTGCAGCACTTCTGATGCTGCGAGTGTCTATGGGCGACGGAAGTTGCTTTGACCCGTTTGCTCGTTTGCCCCCTTATTTCATTTAAAAAAATCGATAGAGGCAGCCCGTTGCAAACTGCCGAAATTTATGAAAGTATTTTTGACAAAACTCACTTGAGTATGGCGACCATCCAGGGGAAGTCGGCGAAATCAGAGAAGTTCTGGTCGGTTGTCTCTCTGAAGGACAGGGCTCCAGGGTTGCTAATGCCGCAGAGCGCTGGCGGCTTGTAGGGCCCTGGGGGAGTCTTCGTGATCACCTTGCTCTTCTCGCAGCATTCCTCCAGGAAGTGGCATTCTTTACCCCTGTAGATTTCATTACGAACATGTTACAAACTAAGTAAGTACCAATGAATGTAACTTACGTAGTACTAACTATTCAGTTACTGGGACATACGAATGGCGACTGCTTAAATCTCATTTATAAAGGGTTTCCAACAGTTGGGAGATAACCCTGGCTATACGTATGCACGAGGTGAAGGTGTCACGTCTATCAAAGAAACAAAACCTAAGGGAAAAAAATTGGGATCATCATATTCTATACTACCATTTTTGTTTTGGAAAAATCCCACTCTTTTTTGGGCATCAAGCCTAAATCGTTTTTTATTACTAATAATGATTATGTTTCTGATATCTATATCAGAAACATCATCAACATCATCTAGGTTACAAAATTCTAATTGCCTATGATCCCTGATAATTGGGCTACTGAATTACAATCAATCAATAATCCGCCATAAGCTGAACATACCTGTAAGTGAAGACCGTAGTTGGGTCTATGACGTTCTGTGTGGGAGTGTCGCACTGCGCCTTCTTCACGCAGAACCCGTTCTTGCCTTCAGAGGTCGTGCAATCTGTCAATTAGAAAAAAACAGAAAATCAGTATATAAACGGCGGCGTAATCGTTGGACATATACCCCCTTACTAATAAACGCTGTTTAAGCTTTGAATAGTTATACAGTGTTTTGTTTTCTTCAATCCAACTAAAAATGTCACTTGTGTGACAGGAACAAAACACTGTATAACTATTCAAAGCTTATACAACGTTTAGTTCCGGTATCTAGATCACCTGCTGACTGACCGGCTGGAGGATGATGCTGACATTGAGCGAGAGCGCAGGGCTCTTACCGTCAGAGCTAACATGATCGCTCGACGTTTTGCCAACTGCAGCAGGGACGTTAAAACCACACTTTTTAAGGCGTATTGCCTTAGCATGTACACCTGCCAGCTGTGGATAACGTTTAAACAAAAGACGATGAGCCGTATAAGAGTTCAGTATAATGATGCATACCGAACTCTTATGCGGCTCCCGCGAAGCTGCAGTGCTTCGGGTATGTGTGCGGAGGCGGGAGTCCCTGACTTTTTTGCTATCATTAGATCTCGGGTGGCTGCATTTCGGCAGAGACTGCGCAGCTCTGGCAATAGGATACTCGCGGCTATCTCTGACGACTACTACAATAATCTAATGTACGTGCGTGCGGTGGATCTCTGTTCACATGAACCAGAACAAGAAGTGATTTTATGACTGGACACCCCTTTACAGTGTCAACATTATTTTATTTTTACATAATATTTTATATAATCTGTATGGGTACATTAATTATGCCTGAAATAAAGACATTTTATTTATTTATTTATTTTTTATTAGTAAGGGGGATAATCTACAAACATGGAACCTCCTCCTTTTTAGGGTTCCGAAGTCAACAAGGAACCCTTATAGTTTCGGTCTGTCCGTCTGTCCGTAGCTTTCCTTTTAAATTCAGCATAGTTCCTACTCCCGTGAATTTTTTCACATTTCCAGAAGCAACCGTTTAGCTGGTAGAATGGGGGGGGGGACACTGGACTCTTAACGATTTTTTTCCAGTTTAAAACTTAATCGTTCACAAATGGATCCCTAAATCGGAAAAATGATCTAAGTATAAATACTTATAATATTTTAAAAAAACCTATCCAACAACACCCCATGATGATGCGAGAAAAAAAATCATCCCCCGCCTCATGTGTAGGTAGGGGAAGTTACCATTTTTTTTAAGATTTTATGTACCATTTTGTCGGCATCATTAATATACTTACATGTATTCATGCCAAATTACAGCTTTGCTATTTATAGTCTCTAAGCAAAATCGCGGACAGACAGACGGACAGATGGACAGATGGACAGACGGACAGACAGACGGACAGACGTACAGACGGACGGACAGACCGAAATTTTAAGGGTTCCTTGTAGACTACGGAACCCTAAAGCAGCCCGTTATAACGTTAGCGCTATTAATACGTCGAAAATCTGACAGTGTTTACCACAACTCATGATTTATGTATAGGCATATTAGTCATGTCCTATAGGCGGTAGCTTCCTATGGCGTCCTAGGGGGGGCGGCAGCGTCCTGGGATGGCGGCAGAGTTCGTACATATGGGCAGCAAAATTAAAGTGGCCTATACTCATAAAAAATATAAATCCGGCCCTGATTTACCATATTTCTGGTCATCGTTGAACTTGTTCTTGGTCTCGCTCGCGACCTGCTGCATCACCCACCTGAGGGAGTCAGGCTCCTGGCAGCTCACGGCAGCACACAGGAGGCCCACGAGGGCTAATCTGAAATTCATATTTGATCAAATCTTTAAAACTTTACGTAGAGTCGACGCAAATTACCTAATAATCATTTTTATGATAATTAACATTATTCATAAACATTTCCCTACACCATGTCAATATTGTAACAAATACCTTAAGGTTCTTGTATGTTATATATAATATCGACCTTTTGTATTTAAACTATTTTATTTCTTTTCCGTAACTCGATTTATGGGGGTAGGGGTTCGCGGAAGACCAGGGACAGCGGCGACTGTCGCTGTCAAAACCTGAGCGGTCCCCTTTTCCTTATTTTTTGGCATTGCACTGCCATAAATATTATGTTGTTTAAATATGCAATTTTTGTTACTTTTATTTTAGGATAGTGCTTTCTTTTTTTTTCTCATTCTCTTATGTACACTTTTTTTTTCTTTTGTATTTTTTGTTTATTGTGGTTGTGTAATGTTAAAAATTGGAATAAAGATTTTTTTTATTTTTATTTAATAATAATTGAAGACCATCAATCCCCATTATTAATTCCGGCCGCTTTCGCACAACTTCTTGCTTTAATCTAATCAGTTGTTCGCAGTACAGTTCAAAATCGATGGTCCTGCTTTTTTGTGTACCCAGCTTTTTTTAAAAGCTGTATACACAAAAAAGCTCGATACTTGGATGCCTCAATAGCTCACTGAAAGAAACCTAATGAACCGTGTACTCATTGGTGATTCTTTATTACGACGTAATGAAACCGAACCATTTTTGAAGAAGCTGATAACTGGTGATGAAAAGTGGATCACGTACGACAAGAACGTATGAAAAAGAACGTGGTCAAAGGCCGGTCAGGCTTCACAGACTGTGGCGAAACCCGGGTTAACTCGTAACAAGGTGATGATGTGTGTGTGGTGGGATTGGAAGGGCATTATTCATTATGAGCTGTTACCGCCAGGCAGGACCATCGATTCTGAACTGTACTGCGAACAACTGATGAGATTAAAGCAAGAAGTTAAGAGAAAGCGGCCGGAATTAATCAACAGAAGGGGGTGTGGTTTTTCACCATGATAACGCTAGACCTCACACATATTTAGCCACTCAGTAAAAATTACGGGAGTTTGGCTGGGATGTGTCAATGCATCCGCCGTCCTGACCTTGCATCTTCAGATTTCCACCTGTTTCGGTCGCTACAGAATTCCTTAGGCAGTGTCAGGTTGACATCACAAGAGGACTGCCAAAACCACTTGTTGCAGTTTTTTCATCAGAAGCCCCAAAATTTTTATAGCAATGGGATCATGTCCCTACTCCCTACCAACAAGACGGCAAAAGTTATCGAACAAAATGGCACCTAAGTATAATAATACTTTAGTCAATTGTAAATAAACTTTAAGAATAAAAAAAACCATTTGATTTTTATATAAAATGCGAAGAAACTTTTTCCCCAACCTAATATATTTTTGACTTGTTACTCTTCGATAGTTCTCATTATTCATATTTTTTTGTATATTATTACTCCTCTACTATTTGCCCTGGCTGTGTTTGGCAAGAAACCAAGAAACACAGCGACACGAGTATTTTACACATTTAGTATAGTATTTTCAGAACAACGGAATCCTTAACCTTACAAAAAAACATGTTTTAATTATTATAATTGCAGTATCTAAAAATAACTAATTTAAACAAAAAAAAGCGCCAACAGTAGGTATCTAAATGAATCAAAAATTATTAAAAAATCTTTCGAGACAAATGTGCAATAAACATTAATAATAATCTGTAAAACAGACCTCGAATAACGTTTAAATCATAAAAATTTATTGACTCCGGTTTTATCTTTTTATAAATACGAGAAACAAATAAATAATATCAACGCTTTAGAATTTAACCTTATGCCACTGCGATGATCCATAGAATTAGCTGATAAAATTGTAATTTATAATGTTATTGATGATTATTTATGATAATATTAATATTATAGCAAAGTAGCTTACTGTAGAACGGCCATTGGGGCAGCGTGTTGCACCGGTTCCGAACCGAGACTGCGGTCAGCACCACAAGATGTCATGAGGAAAACATAACTAGTTATAAATAATGTGACCATCCGTCCCGATTTCGGTGGGACAGTCCCGCTTTCAGGCCGTTTCACAGTGGATCGAATCGACAATTTCGGGGACATAGGGACCAATTTTTGTTTTTAAATTTTTTTTTGTGCCAATGGATAGAGCTAATTAATCTTAACAAATGTTATTCTTTGCAATTTTTTCTTAGGGTTATTATTTAAGTAGAAAAAAACATATTTTTAAATTTCTTGTATGGAAAAAAATATATAATCCCAAATTTTTGTCAAGTCCTGATAGATCCCGCGCTCAAACCTTTTTTTTTATATATTTTGGCTACATTGCTAGTATTATGTACCATAAATGTGTGCCTAAAGTTGCCACTCTGCCAGAAATAGCCGAAGAAAATTACAAAAGATTTAATTAGTAACTAATGACTTCTTAAAATTCCTTAAACTATTCTAGGCATATTTCATGCAAAATAATTATTATGCTAGTAAAACAATACTTATAATTACTTAAAATTAGAAAAAAAAAACTAGAAATATCGATTCCCCATATGACCCTCAATTCTTTCGACCTGAAGAATCTACATAACCTGGAAGAACAATTAATTCTACAGAACCCTGTCCAACTAAATCAAATATCTTCTTCACTGTACCATACAACGTTGCCCCTATACACGTTAGTATTTGGTATAGTTACAATTTCCCTTATTCTTATCATCCGACGTCGCCGCTTGCGTCGACAAAAGGACAGTGGTCTAAACGAGGGTGTCACTCCAACCAGCCAAGCTGATCAACCAGTCTACGCAGTTCCTGTAAAGAATCAAGAATCTCTGCCAGCAACTTTCTCGCTCAAAGTCCTCAAATAGTTGCTTCTCTGGGGGTGGAGGAATAACGCACGGACCCCTAAAGGAGAATGCTGATGCAGCCGCACGTGCCCGGTCAACGCCATCGCCTTCGAGGTAACACATCAGCAGTTTCAGCATAACCGCGTTTTCGTAATTATTCATGTTCTATCAAAAATTGTCATTCCATTCCGGTCTAGGATCGATCGCGGAACAATTATTGTAAATGAAATATAAGTTAGTTTAATAAATTTCTTAGATAATTTCTGGTTTTTTTTGGAAGCCCGGGCTGCCGAATTCGTAATTAATTTGAATTGTGTATTTTCTAACAATCGCTTACCTAATGATAATGAATCGAACAACATTCAAAATAAAGAGCTTAAGTAATTGCATAAGGGCTTATACCCTCATTAGCCAATCATTAATAGTTATAATTATCTTTGTTAGGTGTGGAAAATTATAAAAGGATCGTAATTGATATTTCAAAATTAGTTATTGTTTAAACGTGCTACTACATACATCGTATTTTCACAGTGTTTAATTTTCTTTATTTTGGTATAATGGACGGTCTTGTGAATAGTATAGATTTATTTATGGTATTAAGAGACCAATTGAAAAGTTTGTCAGATAGTAAAAAACTATTTGATTTTCTACAATCGAAAATAAATGTGACTGAAGAGAATAGTGCCGTGCTTAGAAAGTTCTGTACGCGTTTTTGTTCTAATATATGTGCCAGATGGGAAAAATGCAACCGAACATTAGCTAAATTTATTAAAAAAAATGGCGATTGGTTAGAATCGTCAATAAATTGGCCCCAAGAAATCAATTTTGATGTTATCAATACTGAACCAATAGAACTCGAGGTTTATGATAATACTGAGAATCTACCACCAGCACTTTCTACTTCAGACGCTTCCACATCTACGTTTACTCCGAGGAAACCTTTTGAAGATTTATGTGATCGACAAAAACGGAGACGTTTAGATGAAATAAATAATATTCTTTCATTTTCTCCGGAAGAAATGTCTGCCATATCAACAAGGAGTTTAAAAAATAGTGGAAACGAAGATATTTCAAAAATAATGAACCATTTACTCAATCATCCAGAAGATTTAAATAAAGTCAAGGCATGCTTAAACAACGATAAGGTTAAGAGTGATACGTATTCACCTGATAAGGCACTAGCTTTATTAGTTTCGCTAAAGTTATCAAAGTGGCAATATATAAACTTAAGAGAGTCTGCGAGTGAAAATGGTTCAGAGTTATATCCATCGTACTACAAATTGCAACAAGCTAAATTGAATTGTTATCCAGATAAAAAAGATTTATGTATTACTGAGGACGGGGCTTCAATTAAACTGCAAGCTTTACTCAACTTGACTGTATCAAGACTTTTGGATGCAATATCCATGGATTTGGACGCAACAATAAATTTAGAGCTTGTAAGTAAATGGGGTTTTGACGGAGCTTCTGGTCAAAGTGTGTACAAGCAAAAAGTAAACAAAGAATTTGAAGACTCCAAAGACTCCAGTATTTTTATGGCCAGTCTAGTACCAGTTAGGCTACAACAATCCGATGGAACTATTGTTTGGGAAAACGAAAGACCATCGTCCACGTTTTACTGTCGTCCATTAATGTTTCAATTTACGAAAGAAACCCAGTCCACTGTTATGTCAATTAAAAACAGAATAACAGAAGAAATAAAAGCGCTTCAGCCATCAAAACTGAATCAAATTGAAGTGTCTCACCAGTTACTTTTGACGATGATTGACGGAAAGATAACGTTATATTTATCAGAGACGTCGACAGCCGTTTGCGATATTTGCAAAGCAAAGCCATCGGAAATGAACAATATTGAACTGCTTGACCAAAAACACAAGAATGAAGAAATTCACCAGTACGGACTATCATCTTTACACTGCTGGATAAGGTGTAGAGTGCCTTCTTCACATAGGTAACAATAATTATTCTTATTTATCATACCTTAGCTATTAATTACTTTACAGCCGCAAGTCATTGTTCTTTTACGAAATATTCATTTTCAATATTAATAATGTCCCATTTTCAGTTACCTCGCGACCACCGCGCTCGGTCCACGCGTTATCGCACACCGACGTACGCAAGGCTCGCCTACTAGTTATCGTAACTACCTAACTAACATTATCGCGGGTGCTCCTGCCTGCAGGAGCACCTTATTTGTGATGGAGAAGATGTCGAGTACCCCCACTGTAAGTTATGCCAACGTTACCTCCAGAATAATGTACCCCAAGAAAGACCAAGCCATCGTAATAGATTCGATTGACGGATTGATGCTAAGAGATTATTTAATGGCACTCTCAACTGTAACAAAGTCGACGAATATTCGATTTATTTCCCGGATTGCTAACTCAAGAATTTGTGTTTACATGGATTCCAAAGAAACTGTAAATGAGCTAGTTGATGTAATTAAGACAATAAAAGTTAAAGATTATTTATTAGAGATTCGCCCATTGATTTCAAGAAACAAAAGGATTGTTTTATCGAATGTTTGCCCGATCATTCCCAACGAGGTTTTGATAGAAAAATTTAACGATATTAACATTAAAATCTTAAGCCCGATTACTTTTATGAAAGTAGGTATACCGGACCCTGGCTTCTCGCATATAATGAGTTTTAGGCGACAATTGTACGTTTCCCCCGAGGACGAAAAAAGACTGCCGGAATCATTACAGATCCAGTACGAAGACACCAATTACTGGATATATGTATCAAACGAGTCGATGAAATGTTTCGTTTGTAATACTATGGGACACTTGGCTAAAAACTGTCCTCAAGGTAACCACATATTATCTACTCCTAAAAACACTAGTGATGTCACACTAGGACCTACCGAAAACCCCAACTATATTTTAGAAGAGTCTTCAAATTCAAAAGTTCTGTCGCAGGCAGACAATACTAATTTACCGTCTAAAGATTTTGAAACCAGCAAGGGTATTAAAAGAATCCGTTCTTCTACGACATCAGAACCTTCTCATTCTGATTTAAATCAAACCACTGACCTTGTTATGGAAGAAATCGTACCATCGAGTGATTATACTAATGACACCGATAGTAATTTTTCATTAGAAGAAGAAATACCTAGTAAGAAAAACCTAAAGAAGAAGAAGAAAACACTAGATAACAGATCGGAAGAACAGGTTTGGACGGATATTAAAATTGAAATCAAGGAATTAGAAAATGAAGATGCCTTACCACACTTCCCCTTAACATTAGACCGATTTAGAAAACTCCTTGACGAAACGCGCAACAAACAGAATATACAAGAAATTTTACAAGATTATACTGAAAACACCGCTGAGTTAGTTACAATGTGCCTATTCATTCATCCGAAACTTAGTAGGAATTTAAAAAACCGATGTTCGAGACTAACGAGAAAACTACAAGAGCTTAGTTTAATGAAAGATAAGTGATTTCCTTTTGGTATATATTATTTATATAAGTTGTAATATTAAAATACATAATTCCATATACATATATTGGTAAGCTTATAAACATAATGCGAATTTTGCAGTGGAATGTAAATGGTTTTCATGTAAGATTTGAAAGCATAAAACTACTTTTGAATGATGTCGATCCTTTATGCTTTTGCATACAAGAAACTAATTTTAAAAATAATTATTTTGCTAAATTAAAAAATTATGAATGTTTCTATAAAAACCGAAATAACAGCAGTATTGCTAGTGGTGGTGTAGCCACATATGTTAAGCCCCATTTGTTACCTGAAGTTATTTGTATTAATAGCTGCCTCGAAGTTGTAGTGATAAGAATAAAATTCCCTTTAGAGATTACTATTTGTAACGTGTACATACCTAATAGCTGTTCTATTAACCATCTAGTATTGGACAATTTACTTAATCAGCTTCCAACACCTTTTCTTCTATTAGGTGACTTCAATGGACACCATTTTTATTGGGGCTCTAATCGTTGCGATCAAAGAGGAAAAATAATAGCAGAATGGTTAGATTTAAGTGATACTTTGATCCTTTTAAATAAAAACCAACCCACACATTTTAATTCTAGTAATGGCCACACAAGTAATATTGATTTATCTTTTGCTTCTCAAAATATATCAACTTATTTTGATTGGAATGCATTGGACTACCTTTATGACAGTGACCATTATCCTATTGTTATATCTGCAGAAGTTGAATTAAATCCTGATCGTGCATTAGGTTCTAAGCATTGGAAATATTCAAACGCTAATTGGTTAAAATTCCATGATGACATCGAAAACCATATAAAACAATTAGAAAAATTAAATATTACGTCATGTGTTTGCATCAATAAAACTTTAAAGGAATTCAACGACATCATTTTTAACTCCGCTGAATTAAACATACCTAGGACAAGTGGTAAGCTAAGAAATAATCAGGTACCATGGTGGAACGATGAGTGTTCTAAGTTACTGAAAGATACAAAAAGAGCTTACAGAAAATATATAAAAATAAAAAAAGTTAATTTAAATAAACAAATTTTGGAAGAATATAATGAAGAGGATAAACGTAGGGAAGAAATATTGAAGATAGAATATCGTAAAGTAAGATCTAAGACTAGAAGAATTTTCAAAGAAAGTATAAAAGTTAATTGGCAAAAATTTTTTTCATCAATAAATAGTCAAACACAGATAGGAACTGTGTGGCAGAGAATTAATTCTATAAATGGTAAAAAGAAGAATAAAACAGAAATAATTTTAAAAAATAACGAAGGAAAGCTTTGTGGTAATCCTAAACTTAATTCAGAGTTATTGGTTAGAGCTTTTGCTGCAAATTCAAGCTCAAACAATTATAGACAAGAGTTTTTATGTTATAAAAAAGAAAAAGAAGATAGCTGTTCAGGTTTTGATAAGCTAAATAATGAAAATACTATTAACAATAAAATTACCTTAGAGGAACTTAAGCTCGTTATTCAAAAATTAGGAAATTCCAGCCCTGGTCCTGATAAAATATCAAATGTTATGATTAAAAAACTTCCATTATTGGCTCTTGAAAGACTTTTAGACATTTACAATTACATTTGGGTTAACCAGGTTTTTCCTGATTTATGGAGAGAAGCTATTGTAATACCCATCTTAAAACCCGGTAAATTAGCTACTACTACATCGAGTTACAGACCGATTTCACTCACATGTAACCTTTGTAAAATTTTGGAAAAAATTGTTAGTAATAGGATCAGATGGTACTTAGAACGTAATCAATTTTTGTCATCTTTTCAGTTTGGTTTCAGACAACTTAAATCAACCCTAGATCATCTGAGCCTTTTAGAAGAAGATATCCTTAGGTCGTTTGCAAATAAGAATAAAGTAGTACTAATTGCCCTAGATTTGGAGAAGGCTTACGAAATGGTTTGGAAACACAGAGTAATATTGCTTTTACAACAGTTAAATTTAAAAGGTAACGTTTTAGCTTTTGTTATAAATTTTTTGTCAGATAGGTTTATAAGGGTTAAAATAAATGATGTCCTTTCTGAGCCCCTCTGCACTGAAAATGGACTTCCACAGGGTTCTGTTTTGAGTGTAATTTTATTTTTGTTGTCAATTAATAATGTCTTGGAAGTTATAAAACGACCCGTTAAAGGATATTTATTTGCAGACGACTTAACAATTTTATGTACTGGAAAAAACCTAAAACTCGTTGAAAAAATACTACAAGAGACTTTAAATAATTTGAGTAAATGGAGTCTAGAAACGGGCTTTAAGTTTTCTGAAACCAAAACAGAACTAATGGTAATGTCAAAAAATAAAAATAAGGAAAATGTTAACCTATTCATTAACAACTGTAAAATTAATGAAGTAAATGAAATAAAAATTTTAGGTCTTACCTTCGATTCTCGATTAAATTGGGTATCACACATAAAAAAACTTAAGTCCGAATGTTTTAACAGAATGAATATTATAAAAATTTTATCATCAAATAATTGGGGATCTGACAGTAAGTGTATAAAAAATACGTACAAAGCTTTAATTATGCAAAAGATTGATTACGGTTCAGTTTTATATGACTCAGCATCAAATAATATTTTAAAAATTTTAGATAGTATTCATAATACGTGTTTGAGATTAAGTTTAGGAGCCTTTCGTACTAGTCCTGTTAATAGTATTCTCGTTGAGTGTAACGAAATGCCTTTATCTTATAGAAGGAAGGAACTGTGCCTAACATATGCAGCCAAGCATGTTGTCAATAATATAGATTCTCTCTTTTTAAAATCTGCTTTATTATCAGACATAGAATTTAGTTTACGGCCTTCTCTTGCTGTTCCCCTAAGACTAAGGGTCAAAAACTATTTACACGAAATTAAATTAGACTTACCTCCATTATTTACACGTCATTTTCCTTTTAAGGTACCACCTTGGGACAAAAATGTACTTAAAATAAATGTAGATCTAGCTGAAATATACCCTCGTGAATCTACTCCAGATTATATTTATAGGAACTATTATTATGAACTGACGGAGAAATATTCAGATTATACAATGTTTTATACTGATGGATCTATTTTTAATAACAGAACAGGCTGTGCAGTCGTTTCAGAAAATTGTAATTATAAATATAGACTACCTGATTATACTTCTATATTAACTTGTGAGGCCATAGCTATCCTAAAATGTTTGGAGATTATTAGAATTACTCCTACTGTTTCAAGAAATTATGTAATATTTTCTGATTCACTATCGTGTTTAACTGCATTATTAAATAATAAAAATATTGATCCCTTAATTAATACTATAAAAGAAAACCTAATAAATCTAATAAGTAATAACTTTTCTATAGAAATTATTTGGATTCCTAGTCACCAGGGCATTCCGGGGAACGAAAAAGCAGACGCTCAAGCTAAGGAGGCTACGAAATTAAATCAGTGTAGTTTGTTAACTTCTAATGTTTCTGATCTTAAAAAATTTTTTCGGTTAAATATTAAAAAACTATGGAACAGCTATTGGGTTACAAATAATAAGAGTTATTTATATGAAATAAGAAAATCAATCTTCGAAAAATGTACCTATAAATTTAACAAAAGAAGAGATGAAATGGTAATAAATAGACTAAGAATAGGACATTGTAATGCTACACACATTCACCTAATTACTAAAACCCCTAAGAGCAAATGCACAAGATGTGATTGTGAATTGACCGTAAAACATTTTCTTATTGATTGTCCTATGTTCAATCCAGAAAGAAGTAGTGTAAAACTTCAAAGTACATTAAAAGATTGTTTGTTAGATTGGGAAAACACTTTAAAATTTCTAAGGTTAACCGAATATTATTCTGTAATTTAATGTATTATTGTTATTACTTGTAGTCGCTAATGACCTTCGATGTTTAAAGCGACTTTAAATAAATAAATTAAAAAAAAAAAAAAAAAAAAAAATGTCCCATTTTTCTTATGCAGCCTATCGTATGGATTTTAAAAAATGGAGTGGCAGGGGCGAAGATCAACAAAAAATTAAGCTTAGAAAGTTCGAAATTCAGCGAGCATTTAGAGAAGATTGCGGATTACTAATAGACCAGGTGAAACAAGGAGAGGGAACAACTAATGATGGCAATACTGCCCGAAGATTTTTCAGGGACGCAGACACTGCAGCCCGTATTACTGGTATAAGCAAGGAATTAATAGAAAGGTTACATGTAATACTCCAGACTGTAGCATCTGGAGAGTGCGTCAACCTTTCTAAATTCTCCTTATTCTGTAGAGAGACTGCAGAACTCTACATAAATTTATATCCCTGGTATTATATGCCTTCTAGTTTACATAAGCTGCTTATACATGGCGCTGATATTATCCAGCATTTTGCTACCATACCTATCGGCAATCTGTCAGAAGAAGCAGCAGAAGCTCGTAACAAAGATTTCCGGAAATTCAGAGAGAGTTATTCCAGAAAATTAAGTAGAAAAGCCACAAATGAGGATATTTTACATAATCTTTTAATATCATCAGATCCAAATATCACAAGTTTTAGACCAAGACTATCAAAGCATAACAAAATAGCTCTCTCTTCACGGGCTAAAGAGCTTCTGTTAAATTTGCCGACAGAATCTGAGATAGAGTTCATTGACGTTAATGAATTACAGGATAATCATTCTGATAGTGAGCAAGCTTTTTGAGTTTTGTAAATTAAATGCAATATTTATTTAGAAATAATTTTATTACTTTTATTATAGTATGTATGGTATCGTAATTTTTATGTATACTCACTATTTTTTATTTTTCAATTTTATTATTAATAGGGAATATGTATGTACCGCTTAAATGGAGAAAATATTATTATTTGTAATCTTTATTGTTAAAAAACCATATTAATGCTATTTTTTTATGTTTTTTTCGATACTTAATAATAAAATTTAAGTATCAAAAATTGGATTTTTTTTTAATTCCTTCGCAAATTTTTAAAACACTACGCTATTAGCAAAACAAAACGAGATAGTATTATATTCCATGCCACACTAATAATAGCTAATGAGGGTATAATTAAAAGCCCTTATGCAAGGCTACTTAAGCTATTTATTTTGAATGTTGTTCTGTTCATTGTCATTAAGCGATTGTTAGAAAATACACAATACAAAAGATTATTTACTATTGTCAAACGGATTAGTTACTTGAAGTTAATGACCGATCACAATATTTACATGGAATCGATTTTTCTTTTTTTTTCTAATTTTAAGTAATTATAAGTATTGTTTTACTAGCATAATAATTATTTTGCATGAAATATGCCTAGAATAGTTTAAGGAATTTTAAGAAGTCATTAGTTACTAATTAAATCTTTTGTAATTTTCTTCGGCTATTTCTGGCAGAGTGGCAACTTTAGGCACACATTTATGGTACATAATACTAGCAATGTAGCCAAAATATATAAAAAAAAAGGTTTGAGCGCGGGATCTATCAGGACTTGACAAAAATTTGGGATTATATATTTTTTTCCATACAAGAAATTTAAAAATATGTTTTTTTCTACTTAAATAATAACCCTAAGAAAAAATTTCAAAGAACAACATTTGTTAAGATTAATTAGCTCTATCCATTGGCACAAAAAAAAATTTGAAAAACAAAAATTGGTCCCTATGTCCCCGAAATTGTCGATTCGATCCACTGTGCGTTTGTCCCGCTGTCCCCCACAAGACGCAAAATGCCCCACTTTTCGCTATCAAGCAAGAATAATCATGTAATATATTTATAGAGTCGCTTAGGCCGTTTTTGACCGACTTCCAAAAAGGAGGAGGTAATACGTTCGGCTGTATGTATCTTTTTTTTCTATGTTCAACGATTACTCAGCCGTTTATGGTCCGATTTTCAAAATTATTTTTGTGTTGTCTAGGGTTTAGCTCTTATGTGGTTTAGCTCGAATTTGGTACCATGTTCACAAAAGTGGTGATCTGATTATGAGATACGTATGAAGCCTTGTCTTGTAGATAACTAAAAATAGTAAAATTATTACTTTTTTAGAAAAAATTTAAACCGACTTCCAAGGTAAAAACAATATTCTTAAAAATATGATCTAAAAAGTATGAAATAATTCTTATTCTTCAGTAGCGCAACAGAATTAGTTGAGGTTTAGTCGAATTTCGAAAAAGGCGCTATGAAGAATAAGAATTATTTCATACTTTTTAGATCATATTTTTAAGAATATTGTTTTTACCTTGGAAGTCAGTTTAATTGTTTTGTTAAAAAGTAATAATCGATAGGTCGAGGCCGTTCAGCGAAATCTTTTGCCAGGAACACTTTTCTTTACTCGTTCCCGTGTCGGCCGTCGGGTGTCCTACGAAGTCGATGTTGTCTTAATGGCAAACTTCTAATAGATTTGCAATCTTCTAATAGATTGTAACTAAACCGTCTTTTTAGGTAGAATTCTACGTCCTTAGAGATGACATTTTGGGTTTTTTTAGTGCGACTACCTAGATTTCCCGCTTTGATAAGAATATAATAATATGGTCACTGTTTGTCGATAAGCAACATCAAAACATATTATGTCCAATGTTTTGATGTTGCTTATCGACAAACCTTGTTTTGTTTATGTATTGATAACCTTACTTATACTCGAATCCATAATAATATTATAATTTATAATTGCGAAAGTGTCTGTCTGTCTGTCTGTCCGGTACCTCATCACGCCCAAACTGCTGATACTTTGAGTCCTGGGATAGGACGTAGGATACTTTTATCAAAAATGTATGATTCAGCTGTACGATAAACGAAACTTATATAGTTTGCGGTTGCGGTTTTGCTATGACTATATTATAGGGCTTACAAAGCCGTAATTCGGCATGGATTAATGATGCCGACAAAATGGTAAGTATAAGTATATAAAACTTTTTTTATGGTAGGTACACACAAAGCGGGGATGATTTTTTTATTTCGTGTCCACCCCACCGTGTGGGGTGTCGTTGGATAGGTTTTTTTTAAATATTACGAGTATTTAAAAATCATTTCGCGATTTAGGCATCCATTTTTGAAATATGAAGCTTTAAAGTGGAAAATCCCCCCCCCCCCTCCCTCCGCGAACTCGGTACGGTTAACATCGTCTGACGTGCGCTCCGGGAATTAAAATCGTTTTCGGTGGTTAAAATCGTTAACTGCGTGCTGAGTGTGTGTAAAAAGCTAGGTAACGGTGTAATCTACGTTTACTGTAAGTTTTTGAACACATTTGCCCGTATTTTATTGGATTTAAACTCGGTAAGTAATTTCCTTTGTTCATTTTTAACAGTAAGGAATTGTAGGTAGGTAAAAATATTGTATCGTCGGTACCGCGCGCGCTGCGCCGGGCGCCCGGCCTTGCGATCAGCTAGTCATAAATAGTGTTATTGTTGTTGTTAACTTTGAAAACAAGACATAATGTCTAGCCATAATAACATGCCGCCAGATAAAAATACCAACCCATTTGAAAGAAGGGACGGCATACCTCGTTCCCCGCCAACTTCAACCGGCAAACGTTTGCTGTCCCAACTATCGCCTTCATCCGTGTCACCAGTCGAAAAACGTCACCAACCCATAAGGGACGAACCGCAGTCCCCGGTAATTTCATTATTAGACACTAGCAGCGCAGTCGATGATTCGTTTAATTACTGCGAGTTAGTCCGTGAAGCGTCCTCCTACTTGGGAAAAATTAACGAATTCGCTAACGACACTGTCTCGAGGCGCAATAACTTTGCCAATAAATCCGATATAATGAACTTAACACAAAAACTGACAACCATAGTTTCTCTTCTTGCCATTAAAAACTCGTCACTTGAAACCAAAGTCGCGAATTTGGAGCGAGATTTACTATCCGTTAAACTTAATCAGGTCGTGAAACCGGCCCCCGCGGCGACTCCGGTCTCTTATTCCGAGGCCCTCAAACTGAAACTCGCGAAATCGGTTCCCCCCGTCGAGACACGTAAACCACTCCCATGTGTTATAGCCTACCCCACGCAAGAAAAATCGGCGGAATTAAAATCGGCAACTGAGACCAAGCAGGCTTTGATGAAGGTCATAAACCCGGCCGACGGTTTTCAATTTCACGGCGTTAAGAAAACAGCTAATTCGGGCGTGCTTCTGCGCCTCACGAGCGAGTCGCAAGTTAAAAAATTAAAGTCAGTCGAAGCGCTAAAATCTGCCGGCCTCCGTCTCGAGACACCCAAGGGGCGTAGCCCGCGCATCCTCATCAAAGATGTTCCACAACACATTACAGACGATAATTTTCTATTATCCCTGTACAACCAAAACGTAAACGGCGAAATTAATGTGACACAAGATCAATTCATGAGTTCGACAAAAATAGTAAGACGTCGTATTTTAAACAAAGAATACAATAACCGCAAATGGATAGGTATCGAACTAGACCCTAAAGTGCGTCAACACCTCATCGAAACAAAAGAAAAACTTTTTATCGACTGGGCGATGTGTCGCTTTGTAGATGACGTCGAACTCGTGCGCTGCGCTAACTGTCAACAGTATGGGCACACCGCTAAATTCTGTCGTGACACAAAGCCATGCTGTAAACATTGCGCTGAAGGTCATAGCTCGGATAGCTGCCCAAAAAAAGATAAAGACGACTTTAAGCCGGTTTGCGGTAGTTGTTTGCGATATAAAAAACCGACCGACCACCCCACAGGCTCCCCAGATTGTCCTACGTATAAGTCTAAAATGGAGCAACTTATTTTAACGACTCGGTATGGATAGTTTAAATATAGGACAGTTAAACCTCCACAATAATAAGCACGCAACGATAGAATTAGAAAAGTTGGTTTCCGATTACAATTTAGACTTGGTGCTCGTACAGGAGCAATATCAACTCGCGTCGCTACGGTCGAAGATAGTACAAATTAATAACCTAGCTCGCGCGGGTATTTACACACCTCAGTCTAGATTTTCAGTCACGGCCTTAACTAACCTTTCGACGTCGCACTGTGCGGTAGCCGAGGTCTCGTCTTCTCAGTTTAGATTTTACGTTGTAAGCTGCTATTTTCAGTACTCGGACTCCGTAAGTCCACATTTACATCAACTTCGCCGCGTATTACAATCTCTCGCGGGTAATAAAATTATTATTGGCGCCGACGTCAATGCATCCTCGCCCTTATGGCACGGCCAGCTTAGGTACACTGACCGCGACCGACGTACCGCTGTAGAAGACTTTATTGCGGAGTTTAACCTCCATATTCACAACACCCCCGATGCACCACCTACCTATAGTAGCCCAACGGGCGAATCGTCGATTGACGTCACGCTATCTAGCGCGTACGTCCAGAACAGATTAGGAATTGGCGTGTCCTTCCCGATGCGTCATGTAGTGATCACCGCTTACTGGTGTACGAGTTTTCTCGTGCGGTCCCGAGTGATACCGTAGTCAATTCTAATGACTATAAATACAATGTTAAGAACGGCGATTGGAAATTATTCCGCTCCCTCATTACCGCTCATGCCGGAGACTTCACTCGGCCGGATTTAAACGTCAATGAGTGCGCGGAAATTATGTCAAACACATTTGTTTACTGTGCCGATGTAGCCTTGGGTCGTAGACCTCTTAAAAAAGATCACAACTGTAAATGGTGGAACAGTAATCTTCTTAATCTTCGTCGGGAATTTAGAAGGGCCAGGCGCAAAATTAATAATCTTCGTAAATCTGGCCACGACCGTTCGGATGATAATTACATAATTAGTTTAAATAACCTACGCATTTCAAGGTCACGTTATCGCGCTGCCGTTACATTAGCGAAAAATAATATGCTGAAGAATGCCGCGAATAGACTGGATAAAGAGGGTCCCTGGTCCTCTTTATATCACGAGCTTAAACCCAGTAGTAGTAATGAGCCAAACTTTTTCTCAAATATTAAAATTAACAACTCTTACACTTGTAGTTTAGAGGAAACGGCGAAGGCATATCTAAACGTTCTCATTCCAGACGACGAGCCCTCCTTGGATGATGAACACCATCGCGACATTAGGAGTAGAATGTTAGACCCCATTCATACACCGGTCTCAGATGTACCAACCCCGGAGGAGTTTATTAAAATAGTAAACCTTTTGCCTATAAAAAAATCTGCGGGCGAGGATAAAATATCGAATATTATGATAAAGCAAGCGTGTTTAGCGGCCAATTCATCGATTCTATATTTTTACAACAGATGTATCGCAGAAGGTATATTTCCAAAAATTTGGCGTTCCGGTTGCATAAAATTAATACCTAAAGCGGGAAACAAACCTCCTGACGACCCAAAATCTTACCGTCCGATAACGTTACTGCCTTGCTTAGGTAAATTACTAGAACGTCTCATCGTACCTCGCCTGCTACCCGGTGGCCCTAAATTCCATAGCCACCAGTTCGGTTTCACCGCCGGGAAATCGACTGTGGACGCGGCGTTAGAAGTAAGAAAAATAGTTAATTTGTCGGAAACTAAATACGTGGTCGCTATTTCATTAGATATTTCCGGGGCCTTCGACCATGCCTGGTGGCCGATGGTGCTATTAAAACTAAAAAATCGAGGGTGTTACTGCAATATTTATTCTATAATACATTCTTACTTTTCTAACGGTCAAACTAAGCTTCGTCTAGGACATTGTACACATGTCAAAGATTTAACGTGCGGCTGCCCTCAAGGATCGGTAATTTCGCCTAAATTATGGAACATCGGATTCGACGATTTGTTAAGTCTTCCACTTCCACCGCTTTGTATACTAGTTGGTTACGCCGATGACGGGTTTCTTATCGTTCAAGCAAACTCGCGTTCCGAAATTGAGTCTAAAGCCAACAGTAGTCTTAATTTAATATCTGACTGGGGTAAGCGTAATCGTCTGAAATTCGCCGCGCAAAAAACTTACCAAATTCTTTTAAAAGGTTCCCTTATATCTTCCCCTAGCATTAAACTTGACAATATTAACGTTAAACGCAAACAGTCGCTCTGTTATCTTGGTTTTTACTTAGAAAATAAATTTACATTTTTAGAACATATAATTCAAACCGGTGAGAAAGCGAAACGCAACTTTTACTCCTTTACCAAAATATCTACTTCGACATGGGGCCTTTCATTCAAAACCCTAAAATTAATTTACACTGCTACTTACCTTGGTAGCATTTGCTACGGGGCCCCCGTGTGGGCCGACAGAGCAACTATCGGCGCGGCTCGTCGCAAGTTGCTACAAAGCCAACGTCTTGCTCTTATATTCTTGTGCAAAGCTTACAGAACCACAAGCACCGAAGCCTTGCCCGTGTTAGCCGGAGTTTTACCCGTTGACCTTGAGATTCAGCGTCGTGCGACAATGTACTATCATAACAAAAACATTGACAACCCGTTCTTTTTAAGCGCTCGCGATAAAAATAAAATAGCAAGATTGTTTGAACCTTTAGAAAACTCTTTGCAAAGCCTAATCTCCGAATGGCAGACGCGTTGGGACTGTTCCACCAAAGGGCGACATCTTTATAATTTTTTCCCTAATATTCGTGAACGACTATCCAAACATTGGATGGATATTGATCACTGCGTTTCTCAATTCCTGACCGGTCATGGAAATTTTAAGGCCAAACTCTACGGATTTAATCTGGTAGCATCACCCATGTGCGAGTGCTCGACCGAAGGCAACATGTTTGAACAAACAGCTCATCATGTTCTCTGGGAGTGCAGTCTCTGGCAGGACGAAAGAACTACAATGCTAAACAACCTACTCTGCACATTTGGTGTCGCATACTACGGTGATCTCGTGGACAGCGCTAGGAACTTCCGTGCCTTCAAGCGTTTTTGTCACAATTACTATTGGCAACAGTCTAACACAATAAATTAATTTAGCTGTAGCATAGTAGTCACTATTATTATTAACGTTAAATTCCCGTGGTGCTTCTCCCCTTCAGTTCTTTGACTTTCGGTCACTGCAACTTTGTGCTGTCTCCCGCTTTATATTGGGGAGGGAATCTGGAATTCTTCCTACTCCTCCTATTTTCTTCTGATTAATTTCGTTGCGGGTCCCAAGACAGCTTTAGCATGTCCCTCGGGCTCCCTGAGATCATATCAAAGGGTTTTCGTGGTTGGATGCCGCTGTCGATCCTGGCGACACAGGAGATACAGTGGTGGGAATGTGTGGTGGGCCAAAGCCCGTTAAAAAAAAAAAAAAAAAAAAAATTAAAGTGGAAAAAATCGTTAAAGTCCAGTGTCCCCCCCTTCTACCAGCTAAACGGCTTCTTCAGGAAATGTGAAAAAATTCACGGTAGTAGGAAATATCCTGAATTTAAAAGGAAAGCTATCACGGCAGAAGACTTCATATAAGTTATTGAGTAATTATAATAATAATAATATCTATGGACGCTTCACACCACATCAGCTTGGCCCTGTCACCTGTGGTAAGTACCTGAAGGACTTGTGTTATAGGTACAATTATAGTCAATCAACTAAAAAAAGTGTATTCTGAGAAATGTAAAGGCACTTTTCGTTCAAATTCCTTTGAACGTGACTGAGATGATGTTGTTAGTAGTCAGTAGTAGAATACGTTATAAATGGGGATTGTCCATTTTTTTTTAATTTTGTTAATTACAAAAACATTTCGAGGAATAAGGTCAGTGATCGTTTTTCTGTATATAAACGAAAAAAATACCCATTAGTTACTTATATTTTTAAACAAATATGTTTAACCTTTGTTTGACCTTCAATGGCGTTAAATTAGCAATAAATTCGACCAACATTACGTTTCGAACTTTTGGTAAGCTTCTCGTATCAGCTTTCACATAATGAGAACTTGTATTTGACGAACCAGCCATTATAAATAAGATTGAAAGGAAATTTAAAACATACTACAGAGGTCAATTGCGGCCGATGATGACGTCAGAGCGAAACTTTAAAAATTTATTGAGAAAAAACTAGCCAACGAATTTCAAAATTATTTAATTTATATTCTTAAAATACCCTATTTTAATGAAAAAAAAAAATAAAAAGTACATGTGATTTTTTTTTGGACAATGCCCATTACCAATTAAGAATCCTTACCAGACGCCTAACTATGGGCACTGCAAGCTCAACAAACACCTGAACAAAATGGGTATTTGTAGCATAACGACTTGCAGATTCTGTGAGGAGGAGGATGAAACACCTATTCACCTTCTCCTCGACTGTCCTACTCTACTACAGAACAGGAACAGGCACCTTGGTCGCCACCAATACTCATCCACAGAGGAAATTCGTGGCACCAACATCAAACATATCGTTCAATTTATGAGCAGTATTGGGTTGGGGATGATACTCTAGTGCGAAGGAGTCACAATAGATCCTCATGGATCGCAGTGACGTCAGGGCTACAGCGACTTGCCTTCTTTAATAAAAAAAACACGTTATAAATCTTCGATCACTAATATACAAGATACACAGTCCGCGGCAAAAAACGACCTCACTAAAAGAGCACCAAACGCAACATTCTGGTGGACTTTCGATTTAGTAGTGCTCGAACGCTCCGCTGGGAAGCATGTCCCAGTGCTCGTTCAACAATTGTAAAAATCAAATGTTTAAAACACAAAAACAGGATAGAATTTCATATTTCCGGTAAGTATTAATTTTATCCTAATGTATTTCATACAAATTGTATCGTAAATATTGGTATTTTGTTAAGAAATCAACAAAAAACAGTTTTAAAATTAAGTCGTAAATAAATCAACATGAGTTATAAACCATCTCAATTGCGAATACTCATATAGGTACTAAAGGTATTTATCGTAGTTTATCATGCCCACTTGAAATGTTCGGGTAACACACTGTGTTTCTGTTCCATTTGGTGGTGTCGCTATTAATTATTATTATTTTTTTTTTTATTTTTTTTATGAAATAAGGGGGCAAACGAGCAAACGGGTCACCTGATGGAAAGCAACTTCCGTCGCCCATGGACACTCGCAGCATCAGAAGAGCTGCAGGTGCGTTGCCGGCCTTTTAAGAGGGAATAGGGTAATAGGGGAGGGTAGGGATGGGAAGGGAATTGGGGAGGGTAGGGAAGGGAATAGGGTAGGGGATTGGGCCTCCGGTAAACTCACTCACTCGGCGAAACACAGCGCTAGCGCTGTTTCACGCCGGTTTTCTGTGAGAACGTGGTATTTCTCCGGTCGAGCCGACCCATTCGTGCCGAAGCATGGCTCTCCCACGTTTAAAATTTATTTTATTGAGGAATATTTTTTTTCTAGGTTTCCTCGAGATCCAGTTAGATGTGGAGATTGGATATCAGTTATAGCACGGCAAATATGCGAAGAATTTTTCAAGCCGACTTTAGCGAGCGTTGTATGTTCTAAGCATTTATATTCAATGTATACACGTATATTTTAGTTAATTATAACATTAAACATATTAGAACAACATAATATTACAAGTAAAAAATAATTACTCCACACTTTATACATTAAACTTCGGAAAAAAAATGGACTATTAAAATTATTACAATCAACAAAAAAATGTTGAGCAGTTCGACTCCACTCATACTTTACTTCACCCTGTTCCAGCGGCGAAGTGTGGCCGTAAAATTGAAGTTCTTTTTGGGCACTGTAATAATTTAAACTTTAAATATATACGCGGATGGTTTTATATAGGAATTTAGTTTGAAGCGTGCGTCGTTCGTAAAAATTTATTGCTTTGTAAACACGCATACGTACATTGTTTTATAAAAAGATCTTTAATAACTATGATTAAGGTTGATTTTAGATAAATGTATACTTTTTTAAACTCTATTACTCGGCGACAGATTTTCGAGAGGTTTTCTATGGGACTGTGTATCTTGTATATTAGTGATCGAAGTTATAAATACACGTACATTCATTGACCACACAAAAATTATCAAAAACTAGCGGTACTACGGAACCCTATATTGCGCGTGGCCCGATACGAACTTGGCCGATTTGTTTTAAGTATAAAGTAATATAAACTATCATTTTTCATTATATTTCCTGCAGGCCTAGACAAGTGGCAAGCGATAATCGTAAACGCTAACAAAATGTATGCGATTTGACATCTAATCCATACTTCCATACTAATATTATAAATGTGTCTGTCTGTCTGTTACCTCTTCACGCTCGAACCGCTGAACCGATTTTGCTGAAATTTGGCATGGAGATACTTTGAGTCCCGAGAAAGGACATAGGATACTTTTTATCCCGGAAAAATGTACGGTTCTCCCGCGATAATCGAATTTTGGCGCAACGGAGTTGCGGGCGACATCTAGTTAAGACATGACAGTGGTCGACTTCTTCGTGGCGATATGATCCGTGGTAGGATTAACAATTCTTTAATCATCATCATCATCATAATATTAATACGCGAACGAAAAACTTTGTAACCCTTTTTACGAAAAATGGGGAAACGTAGGTGCATGAAATTTTGCACAGTTATAGTTTATATGGTGAAGGAGTGCATCGAACTAATATTATTTTGAAATTATGCTTTTATCATACATTTTTTTACCAAATAAAACATTACACACACTACAACACACACGCATGAGAAATGACAGATTTTTGAGTGACAAGCCTATACATACGAATTATACTCTTTTATTTATGGTTGAAGTCTGTTGACAACAAGTTGACAAATTGAAAATAGATTATATTTTTTTATTGAATCTAAGATACTATTAGACAATGCTTACACGGCCAGTCTGAGATCAGCTGAGTCCCAAAGACAAGTCAACAAGTCAAAGTCAATATTTTTTACAAAATTTAGGTAGTAGTCCTAATGTCGTTGAAACTAAGGTCGAATCTCGACCATTGGGCGATATCTAGTATTTATTAACCGACATCTAAAAAGGAGGAGGTTTCTCAAATCGACCATATATTATGTTTCACAAAATAACAACATTTTACATTGATGTATAGAAACTATGTATCACCAGCTACTTCGGGTGCACCACAAACCGCAGTTTATCAGGCCATTGAAGTTTGCACAAACATGTACGATTTCCTTATTTTCTAAGGAAAATACATCAAAATCATTTAACACAAGCTGTTGTGCCCTGAACTTTGCTAAGCGGGGAGTGGAGCACCACGGTCCATGGGGTGTTAGCAGAAAAAAGGTGGTCAATGGTGCACAGAGTGCGAGTGAGCTGGAACAGGGTTCTGACTTCTGAAGCTGATAGGGTAGAGATTTGAGATGAGCTGCTATTATACGGGTGTAACAAAACTAAGCGATAATACTTCAGGGTGTGTAACTGTGTACTGTGTATATTATGTGTGATGTGTCCCTACACCCTTGTGTGGAGTTCACTGTAAAAGTAGCAGCGCTGAAAGAGAAAATTATTTTTGTGATTTGTGGGCAAATTCCTGAGGCTGGGGCGTATACGAAAGTTAAAAAAAAGTTACTCTTTCAGAGCTGCTACTTTCACAATAAACTTTATACACGAGGCACGTACACTCCCTAAACTCTAAAGTATTATCACTTATTTTCGTTACACCCTGTATTCTTCACGGTAAGTGGCGGAATCTCGTCTTGCAGTACCGGACATTTTTGACAATTGCCAGATACCCTTTAACTTTCTTAGGACCTGTTTCACCACTTCCTGATAAAGTGCCGGATAGGCTATCCACAACTTTTATGACAGATTCTCCATACTCTATCTGTCAAGTTAAGTGGTGGATAGCCTATCCGGCACTTATCAGGAAGTGGTGAAACAGGCCCTTAAAGACTTTAAACTCTGAGGGTGTCTAGCAGTGGAAAGCAACTGACAAAAATGTCCAGCACTGGAAGACGAGATTCCTCCACATACTGCGAACAATATAAGCTATGAAATTGAGCTTCCTGGAAGGTCAAGTAGACCTTCAGAACTGGAATCTGGGTACCTCATAAAGTAACCCGACCGAAATTCCATAGTTGCTGGTCGTTCTTACTCTCTGAGGTCACATACAGGTAAACTTTTAGTTTTCCGAAACTGAGGAATGTGTGGCTCTTGGTCCATACGAAAAAACAGAAAAATTCTTAAAGCGGCCGGTACGCTTGGAAGCAGTCTCTTCCAGGCAACCAATAGTTTCATAAGCTTATACAACCATCTAGAACTGTATTTGGTATAACTGATTACAATTACATATTTGAATATGTTTTATTTCAATAATATACAGTTTATTACAATCAAATAAAAACAAATTACTCACAAAGGAGCCTCTTCACAATGGTCTATGCTGGCCCACTACAAGCCATCGCCATTGGGTAGACGGGGTAGTAGTGTATGATGGCGGACGATGGCCAGTGTATTGCCAGGCAGTAAAGAGCCATTGTGTTTTACACCAAGTGATCATAGTCTACAGTTCACGATGGCCTGCAGTAGGCCATTGTGGGCCATTGTGTACTGGAGGCTTAATTTATTAAACTTAAACATCGAAGCTATAATCCTTGTTGCCCTCGGCGTCCATCTGCTCCTTGACCCAGGGGTGCATGCGGGGGATGTTCACGTACACCCCGGGGATGTCCTGCTCCCCGCACCCCATGCCGTAAGCCACTAGGCCGTATATGGCGTACCTGTGGCCCTCGCCGCATCCCTGAAAACAATCAAATTCTTTATTCAAACACAATTTAAACAAGCGAACAGAAACAAAAAGAAAATAAACGTGTGATACACTTTATAATAATTATGTCTTCTGATGCCGTGCTAAGTATGTGTAACGTCACAAATACGTTAATAGCAGTCAGACAAAGGGTGAAAATTAAACAAAAAACAATTTCAAATTCAAAAGTGAAGTCAGAAATCAAAATGGGCTATGGTATGAAGCTTCGCAATTGAAGTCGACGCCGCCGGTCACCGTCCACCGACCCATTGTCAAGTCCTTTATGATTTTGCTGACATAGGATTATTATCAAATACAAATTGCCTAAATACGCAATGGATACCCCAGATTGCCAGTGACATTTTAAAGCAACTCCTTGACTCTTGATTTAGCCTAAAGGGGGGGACAGACGTGCGAGTAAGTACGCGGACTTATGGCTCGACGATCTTAATCGCCTGTGTGTCAGCAAAGATCCGCAAGCCGCGAGCCGCGAGCCGCGAGCCGCGAGCCGCGAGCCTGGGGGTATGATAATCCAGTATGAGCGATTCTCGTGTGTCACCGACGCGAGCCGAGTAAGTTCGCGAATTTAAAACCCGCGTACTTTAAGTTCGTACGTCTGTCAGGCACTTAACAAAAACGGTCCAGTAGCTTTAAAGAAATAAACTTGGACGTACATGCTTGAACTAGATTTAAAATGATTGGTCTCACCAATCATTCATGTAAGGGTAAGTATATGTTAAAAATTGATTTTTTTGCCTACCTTTACGGGACAAACTAGAGGCGATCCGCCGTCACCGACGCACGTGTCCAAGTCCCCCTTGCTGGCGGCGCACGTCAGGGAGTCATGGAGGGTGAAGTCCTCGTTCTCCAGTTCCCTCTGGTATGTCTTCTCGCACTCGCCATCCTCGACCAACTTCAGAGTAACCTGGAAGTGTTGGAAGTTAAAGTAAAGTATGAAATTTCAGCTACGGAGTCTACCAAGTCTGGTAATGTAATATGGTATGAAATAAATGAATTATGAATTAAAAAAAAACAATATCTTTAGGGAATTCTGCAAAGAGCGAGCTACATTTAAGGGTTATACTTGGAGCAAAGTCTTAAGACAGACTATCGTAATATTATTTGTTTGTGTGTGCATCCTCATGGGTTTCGTAATTAAATAAATATCGTAGTCTCGAGAGAGACTGTCACAAATGAGTTTAGGTCGAACTCTTTTGCGATAGTCTCAAGACAGACAACTTAAATGTAACAATAGATGCTCTAACCTTCTTCAGAATAGTGAAGTATTCTTGGTCTCGTTGGGTGTCGCCGCCCCAGCCCATGCTGTAGCACTCCGTGCCCGGGGCCGGCATGTCGGTGCCGAGGCACGCGACGCCCACGTGGGGCGCCAGGGTGAAGGGCTCGCTGAGGAACAACAGCGCTACGTCGTTGTATGAATCCGCTAAAACAGGAATGAAAGCTTCCGTTATACGTAGCTATCAGCCGAATTCAGAGACTGAGGGCCTGTTTCACCGCTTCCTAATAAAGTGTCGGACAGTTTCTCCATAATTTATCTGTCAAGTTAAGTGGTATATAGCCTATCCGGCACTTATCAGGAACTGATGAAACAGGCCCTTACACTACAGAGTTATTTAATAAATCACTTCCACACTGTTTCGGTGATGGTGGCCGGTATCTTTGAAAACAGGCCAGTTACACAGGACTCCAGAAGTAATTTTATAGTACCTAAATGTGTGCGCAGTACACACTACACAAGAGCACTCTCTATTCGTTTACTCTCATAACTCAGTGGGATTGAAGCCCGACACGACTGGCGAGAGATCATTTGCAGGATCGACATTTTACATGCTCGTCCGACGCATGGATCATCTTGCCAGACAATCAGGTGATCAGCCTGCATTGTCCTAACCAAACTTGGAAATAACTTGTTTCCAACGCGGGAATCGAACCCATGACCTCCGAGTCAAGAGCCGCTTTATAACCACTACTTAGACGTTATAGGTACAGTAGAAATGCAGGATCAACGAAATAGGAAAGCAAGGATAAGCAATAAGCATGATACATAGGGAATAGAATACAGATGCAGGATAATATGACGCTATCATGTGTTCTTTGCTTGGGCTTAGCTTTCTCCTTCTCTTCTGCCCTTGCCCACATTTTGCTAGTTAGTACCAATTTGTGAGTAATAAATAGTTATATATCTATCTATCTGATTGATGTATAAATTGCCGGTCCCAACTTCCAAGACAGTTTTAGCATGTCTCTCGGGCAATTCATCGCGATCATGCAATGAAAAATGTATCAAGACTTACATGTATTGTAATCTTTGTGGATAACAATTTTCTTCACAAATCTGTCTTGGTGTGGGAGGTTTTCTTTTTTGTTATCAGTGTCCCATTCGCCGGCTCTGCATTTAATCTGGAATATACAACATGTTGCTTATATTAAGGCCTGATTAACATCGGTAATCGTACGCGCCGCATTTTAGAATTCGTCGTATGTATAATGAATGATGTGAAACTTCGTCCGCACCGTACGCGCCGCATTTCGTGTACTATGCGGTGTGAATTTCAGACATCTAACTTAGCCATCGAAACAAGCGAATGCTAACAAGTAACAAGCACTGTTAGAATATAATTTCGCTTGGTTGTCTTTTCAGTACCTATTTACTATTTACCTCTTCTGGTTTCCTGTTTTCGACTTTGTGTGCAGCTGTTATGACTACGGATGGGTGGATGATGCTTCCACCCCCTATGTAATCCGTGTTCACCCATTCGGTCTCGTCAGTCCTGCTAAAAGTTGAATATAATTTCTAATTATACTTTTATGTAAGTACCCTTATAATCTTATGCAAACTTAAGAATCCTATTTTACATCTTTGAAAACACAGAAGTATCAAAAGATTTTCGAGGTAATAAAATTTAATTACGATTTGTGAGTCAAATTACATTAAATAAATAATAAATAAATAAATAATTTTTTTATTCATCAATTTCGTTACATTTTTTTACAATGAGAGGGACACAATATGTATTTATGCAAAGTATACTGATAGGGAAAACATTGGCAGCCGTACTAGTATGAACTGTGTCACAGCTGCCTTTGTTTACAGCACAAGGTATCTCAGTTTGTAGTAACCACACAAAGAGTTTTACCACATTACAACATCGCAAAGCGTCGCGTTTTTAAATGACCCCTTTCCAAAGATATAGGAAGCCAACAGCTGGCAGGCAGGAAAAATTTAAACGCCCTGCAAGGTTGCAATGTTAACTCACCCTCAGGGACCTATCAGACTGAGAGCGGTCACGCGGTCAAGCGTTCAAGCGGTCTGCAGCTTTGCGTACTCTTGTGTTGTGTTTTGTTATATTATTTAGGGTTCCGTACACAAAGGGTAAAAACGGGACCCTATTACTGAGACTTCAATATCTGTCCGTCTGTCTGTCCGTCTGTCCGTCTGTCTCCAGGGTGTAACTCAAGAACCGCTATAGCTAGACTTCTGAAATTTTCACAGATTGTGTATTTCAGATTTCTGTAACCGCTAAGTATAACAACAAATACTAAAAAGAAAATAAAGTTAATATTTAAGGGGGGCTCCCATACAATAAACGTTATTTTATTGGTCTTTTTTACTCGTAATCCGTAATGGCAACATAATATAAACACTTGAAATTTTCACAAAATCCTCAATTATAATTACTTTGATATTAAATAATAAAATTAATATAAAATAAATAATTAAGGGGGCTCCCATACAAAAAACACATTTTTTTCCCTATTTGCGCTCTAACGGTACGGAACCCTTCGTGCGCGAGTCCGACTCGCACTTGGCCGATTATAGTATAGAGATACTTAAACACGGGGCGTTCTGACCGAGTCAAAATTCCTCCTGTGTGACTGACCAGTGACCGCTCAAACGCAGAACGCTTGAAGTGCTTGAACGCGCGACCGCTGTCTGATGAAGGAGTGAGCACACTGAGACGGGGCGCAGCGGATTTCCGCTTCCATACAAATTGTATGGAGGCGGATTTTTACGATGAGCCCCGTCTCAGTGTGCTCACTCCTTAAGTGATAGGTCCCTCAGCATCTCTAGAAGTTGTTTTTCAGCAGTCACGTTCTTGCCAGCTTTATACACTTACTTGAGTAGAGCCACCATCCAGGGGAAGTCTCCGAAGCCGGCGAAGATGTCCTTATCCTTGCCGTTGTACTTCATGGCACAGTCGCCAGGGTCGCTGATGCCGCAAAACTTCGGCGGCTCATACTTTTCCATTACGTCCCTTCCACAGTGACCTTCGTTGCCTGAAACCAAGAAACAATAAGACCTTTGTATCCATTGTAGATATTTACGCACGCGGCGTTTTATGACTCTGGGCGACCGCCCAGGGCACCGGGAAAAAGGGGCGCTGAAGGCAAACAATGGCCATTTTTTTAAGCACTACCAGCACCCTGGGCGCACAAAAAATCTCGCCCAGGGCGCTGGTAGTGTTAAAACCGGCACTGTATTTACATACTTAGTATTCCCCGCTAGCACCTGTGATCTTCTGTACCCTCTCGAGTGCGAAGCATAGTTACCAATTACCATATTTACCAATAAGGTAAAGGTAATCCTGTCTGCAGTCAGGATGACTAGAGTCAATCTAATTTTGTTTACGGTGTAAGGTATTTTTATGTGAAATTAGAAGAGAATTATAGCCAGAGTATTTCTTTAGGGTGGGTTGCACCAACTAACTTTAGCTATACCTGTAACTTTAACTATAACTACAATGCAAAATGTTAAATCTTTGGTTAAAGTCAAAAATGGATGCCATATTTAACCATAACCTTGAGCTCAACAAGGCTTTAAATGAACGTGGCTGTTTAAAATACTAAAAGGTATTTCTTAAAACTTAAAGGCTGTAAAGCGTTACAAATATAATTTATTCATTTTCACAAGTTGCTGTTACAAGCCATTTTCCTAGACAACAAACACATTTCTATTGACAACAGTATTATTTTTAAATCTAAAGAGGTACGAGGGCTGCTATTTATGTATCCGGAATTAAAAAAAGAAACAAACATATATCATTTAATATTTTCCGATTCCGAGATTCCAATTATATATATATATACAGGGTGTAACAAAAATAAGTGATAATACTTTAGGGTGTGTACGTGTTCCTTGTAGAGAGTTCACTGTGAAAGTAGCAGCGCTGAAAGACCAAAATTTTTTTTCACTTTTGTATGGGGAAACTCGTGACGCTCGAACCCTTGCCCATACAAAAGTGAAAAAATTTTTTTGTCTTTCAGAGCTGCTATTTTCACAGTGAACTCTCTACAAGGAACACGTACACATCCTAAAGTATTATCACTTATTTTTGTTACACCCTGTATATGTATATATATAAATATATATATATATATATATATATATATATATATATATATATATATATATATATATATATATATATATATATATATATATATATATATATATATATATATATATATATATATATATATATATATATATATATATATATATATATATATATATATATATATATATTTATATATATAGCGTCCTATGGCGTCCTAGGGGGGCGGCAGCGTCCTAGGATGGTGACAGAGTTAAAGTGGCCTATACTCATAAAAAATAATAAATCTGGCCCTACTAGAGAGTAGAGATGCCTAGCTAGAGTCGAACTCTACGGTACATTGTCTACAACGTGCACTTTATGATGTTAATTATTATTGTTGTCTAATGGAAGAACACTGTACAGTGTACACATCTATTGTGTCCAATTATAATTATTAGAATCAATTGTTTTTCCGATGTTGATGTTATGATTATAATACGATTTGATTATTTACTCGTATTATTACTAGCGACGAGTTAATAATCAAAACAATATAATTATTTTACAAGGACAATTCGTTAGTACTTAGTAGTTAGGTAGTAGATACTTTATAAAGTACTTCACATAGGTACTTAGGACTCGATTATAGGTCATCGATCTCACAGGACCAGTGACGGATTAAGATTACTTGATGCCCTAAAAACTTAGTAATTATTTTCTAGAAACTTTTTTAGCTGAGGTTTTTGGTGAAGACTAAGTGGTGAGACGTGATGCCCTAAGGACAGATGTTTTTTGTCCTTCTTCTGGTGACGTGATGCCCTAGGCAATTGCTTAATTTGATTAAGGGTTAATCCGTCACTGCACAGGACACTTCAGAAAAGTTTCTTTATTACCTAGATTTCTGAATTCTGATATTCTTAAATCTTATGTTAACAAGAACCGAGTCCTGTTTAAATTATAATATTATTGTAATGGTTAGCACGCACTTAATGTTTTGTATTTCTCGACATTTACATGTGACTTAGAATAGTACTTAATCCTATCCTACTAATATTATAAAGGCGAAAGTTTGTTTGGATGTATAGATGTATGGATGTGTGGATGTATGGATGTTTGTTATTCTTTCACGCAAAAACTACTGAACGGATTTTAATGAAACTTTACAATAATATAGCTTATACATCAGAATAACACATAGGCTACAATTTTAACCGACCGTTTTCTTATGTTCAACGATTACTCCGCCGTTTGTTAACCGATTTTCAAAATTTTTCTTTTGGTATATAGGGTATCATCCCAATTTGGTATTATATTCACAAAAGTGGTGATCTGATGAGGGATCCATAAGTAATCGAGGGACCTCCTCAAAATTTATAGGGAAACATGTGGTGACTTCGGTTTCGTGAGAAGTATTCTAAGTATATGCTACCAACAAGTAAGATTTTGCACCGAGGTATACCTGGTATACCGTGGTTCGGAAGGTGCTGAGAGAACTCCTGATTCTTTATAGATACAAGTTTGGGAGTTTCGGCAATGTTTTAAGAACGGAAAGCTTAAGCTACTATGCAAATTACATTTATCATCATCATCACTACCATATTATACCATGCATCGTCCCATGATTATGAGCCTGTTATTGGTACTTTTCATAGTCTTTTAGATCGAGATTCGAGACTCGAGTTTGTCAAGCGATAATTAAAAAAATCTATACTTATAATATTATAAACCTGAAGAGTATGTTTGCTTGAACGCGCATATCTCAGGAGCTACAGATCCGATTTAAAATCTTATTTCTAATTTCAGTGTTACATAGCTCATTTATCGAGTAAGGCTATATTATTATCACGCTACGACTAATACGACCGAAGAAACTCAGGAAAATGTGGGAAAAACGGGGGAAATATTAGAAAGGGTTTACCTCACGAACTACTGGAGCAATTTTTATGGCAATATTTGGCACTTATATAGAGTAGACCACGTGAAGAGAGTATAGCTATTTTTCATGGGAAAATGTACGGTTTCTGTAAAATTCCCAATTTACGCGGGCGAAGCCGCGCGGGACATCTAGTACTTTAATATAGGCAGAGTAGACAGAATAATTATAGGTAAGTGCTTTATCAATTGTTATTTTACATATTGATTATTAAAACTTCATAAACTCATGTATACTTTAATAATCAACGAATATAGCATGTCGAAATTCTCAGCGTAGGTACTTATTTGTTTTCGTAACTTAAGGCTAGGTTATTCCAAATTCACGTTTCTAGAATGAGTAATTTTTAAAGAAAGCGTCATTAAAAAAACTGAAAAATATATACATGTATAGATACATCTTTTAACTAGTGACTTTTACGGTTAGAAACACAATACAGATAATTTTACTCGATAAAAAAAAAATCCGAAACAACCTCGATTTTAAAAACATTTTCAGTTTTATAGGACTTACAGGGACTCAATCAAAAAATAATTTGGATAGTTCGATTACTATTAAAATTTTACAGGGAAATGTACGGATACATGTTTAGTTATACTATTTTTTATCTAAGTAAAAAGGTTTTTTCTCCTATTTCGCCCTATCATGGACGCGGCGATCGTCGTAACCGCCACTGTACAAGGCGCGCTGATATGAATGTTATTTTAATGTCTTTTACGTCGATATTCGCACTGACAGACATCGGCCTGCTAATTTAGGAATAACCTCCCCTTAATACGATAACTTAACAAACAAGAATTCAAAGTGCATTGTAATGATACTAATTTAAAGTGACCGTGCGCGTGAGTGTTAACTATGTTAACAAGTTTGTTTATATTTTAGTCGGACTGCTCCCAGCCAGTGTATGTCATTGGTGTTTGCATGTTTTATTTTACTGTGGGTTGATGCCCGCTACAAGTCGTACGTGCAATTTTTTTGTCTGTGGTTGTTGTGGTTATTTTTACCAGTGAAGTAAACAGGTATAATTTTTATAATTATTCTAGATTCATCCATGCAATATGTATGTAGGTTTTTCTGTGCTTACTTGATATCTTGAATGTAGGTATAACTTTAGGGTTATGACTTAATATGTGTTTTATTTACTAACTTATTTACTTTCTATGGCGTTAGTGTTATTTTCAAACACAGTTAATAAATATTAAACTTAAATGAATTATTATTTATGACAACAACTTTAACTTGTTAAGTATTTCTGATGATTAAAATTTAGTCTGTTTACAATTCTCTCGATGTAGCGGTAAAATCGATAAAAAGTGAAAGTGAATCAAAAATTATGTAGTTGGTTAGTTATCCTATTGAGAATTTGCTCGATAAACATTGCGAACGTGATTTGTTTAGAAAACACTTCCATTTTAAGTGCTAAGCCAGGGCTTATTATCATAATATTACTTATATTAAACCCTGTTAATTTAGCAATCATTAAGTATAATATCGAAGATTAAAGACTGGAGTAAAAAGCAGTCACTAAGTAGGCACCAATATTTTAATTTTTAGCTTGTACAGTTACCAATTTCTCATTTATTATGTGCTTGACTATATTGACACGTAAGTGCAATGCACAAGCGTTACCGTAAAAAAACTTATTTACAACCAGACCCATTATTACTTAAGGAAAAATGATATTATTAACATATTATTTTGTGCCAACTTCTCAGTAGTAAATACGCAGTAAGAATGTCTCTACAGACTACACTAATCACTTCCAAACCTTTAAGATAAAACCCGAACAAATGTTTTTAGGGTTCCGTTCCCAAAGGGTAATAACGTAATAGACATTGTGTCATTGTGTATGTTGTCCTTGTTGAGTCTGTCCTTATAGTCTGTCTTCAGGTTCTGTCTCAAGAACCGCTATAGCTAGACTGCTGAATTTTTCACAGATTATGTATAGCAGCTGTTGCTGGCTGCTATAACAACAAAATAAATGAAATATTTAAGGGGGGCTCCATACAAGAAACTTGATTTTTTTGCTATTTTATGCTCTGTAATTAAACGTTTGATGAAATGTTTTCAAAATACTCAGTTATATATTTACATTACATTATTAATAATAATATTATAATTTTAAAAAATTAAGGGGGCTTCCATACATACAATACAATTTTTGGCCTACTTTTGCTTTAATATTTAACTGTACGGCAGTACGGACTACGGAACCATTCGTGTGCGAGTCCGACTCGCATTTGGCCAATTTTTACTATATGGACATTGGACATATCGAGTATACCAAAAAGGCCTATTCCAAGTAGAATTCTTGCTGACTACGAACGTAAAATTTATTATGCGATGGTTTAAGAGGAGTCCACACCGCCCTTTTTTCCATACAAACGTTGTCCCCTGTTTCCTCCCTGGATAATGCTAGTAGAGTTATAATTTTTTGCCTGAATATCTACGGCCACTAATACAATGTCCCTATGTTTTCTTTTTTTCATAATTTAATTATTAAATAAGATATGAACGTTCAAAAACCCAAAAGAAGGCCAGATTTTCCGCTGTGTTCAAACATCCAGAAAACAGATTTGGCTAGATTTTCCAAAAAAAAGTAAAACATAGGAACACAGTTCAAGCCTTTCTTTAATCTTTAATGAAAAAAGTATTTAAATCGGTTAAGGAATGGAGAAGGAATCAGGGGACAACGAATCATTGATTTTCTGCAGTTGTCTCTATCGCGTTCTGCGGTATAGGCTTGAGGTAAGGGAGACAGCTATATAGATAGTACACGTACTTTTTTTTTCATTTTTCTAGCCCCTGGTGTATCCTCTTAACTACTAAGTATATGCAATAATTTTTGTAACTTTAATTTTCTTTACTAAAATTAAGATGTACTTACCTTAAAATACCTTAAATGGTGCGAAAAACCCACAGACGACCTTTATTGTATTTATAAATATTTAAATCATCTGAAGACTGAAGCTAGCTTAAGACTTTATTATTTGGACCGAAACCCGACTGTACATTATAAGAAGCGGTTGCTTAGCCTGTGAAGTTACATACCTTCACTACCTTAAACATACATATACTCGAATAATTACTTCCTGTTGACTGTAGGTTCTTAACTGCATAAATATTTCCGGTACGGTTAAAGGAAATAAAATGCTGCTTTGCTCCTGTGCTCAATACTAAAATACGAGAAATGCTAAGAGAATATTATAATGCTTATCTTATATCTTTAAACGAGCAATTCTTGTATATATGTATATACTATATTATATATAATTGGAGTCTCGGAATCGGCTCCAACGATTTTCATGAAATTTAGTATATGTATAGGGGGTTTCGGGGGCGATAAATCGATCTAGCTAGGAATCGTTTTTTTAGAAAATGTAATTTTATTCGTGTCTTATCGAATACCGAGCAAAGCTCTGTCAAATAGCTAGTATTTATTTATACACTTACATTCTAATATATTAGCTATATAAATGCGAAAGTGTGTCTGTCTGTCTCTAAACCGATTTTGGTGAAATTTAGTATGGTGATACTTTGAGTCTTGCGAAAGGAAATAGGATACTTTTATCCGGGAAATTTGTACGTTTTCCGTGCGACAAACGAATTTTAACGCAACGTAGCGGCTGTCATCTAGCTATTGATAAAACTGTGACCTTTGAAAAACAATGAGTGGACTCATTACTTGCATTGTGGCCTTGTACGAATTAGGCACTGGCGCCAGCGTTTTTGTTGAGTACTTGTAGAGTTCCAATGGAACTATTTTAACAGTCTACAACTTCTACTAATATAATATGTGGCTTAAATGCTCAACGTTTAATGCTTTAACTACAGCAACGTTTAGCACAACGAAGCACTATCAAACAAACCTTTTCATTATTAATGGGTGTAGAGCAGTTGTAGTGTGTTGTAGAGTGTTGACTGTAGAGAGTTTCTACACTCATAAACTGTACTTACCTACTAGCACTAACTGCGTGGTAAGACAAACATACAAATAAATAAGTTTGATTTGATTAAATATCGACACTAATATTATAAATGCGAAAGTGTTTCACGATACAGTTAATCAATAGTACACTTCTGCTTTGTACGCCCCTGAGCGCACTATCTTTGTAAGTCTTGACTGATTAGGGACTGAAAGTCATCCTCTTTGGGACTGAATCACTGACCTCCATTATACAAGTACGCTGGACTGATGATACCCTTTGAAATGACAGCTATTTTTTGTGCCTATTTGAAGCGGAATCAGCGACAGCAACAGATTTAGTTCTCTTCCCCCGCATTGGGGGCGCTGATTCCGCTTCAAATAGGCACAAAGAGCAGGTGAGTATCATAAGTCCAACGTACTTGTATAATGGAAGTCAGTGTCTTTGGGACTGAATACTAGTCTGACAACCAAAAGTGTTGATAAAAAAAATTACCTGTCAGTTTTGAAATAGCTTCGAAACAAACTGGTACGGAATTCATAGAAAAATATTTAAAAAAACTCATAAAACAATATTACTTTTTGATCTCATTTAAAATTATTGTTAAACGTTTCAAAACCTACCTGACGCCTTTTACATGCTGTCTATTCACATTCCACCCGACTTCAAAAGCTTAACATTAAGAACCCTGCTTTTTTCAGAGCCGTAAGAAGTTTCTTCGGATCCCTCAAGATAATATTATGAGTATACTGAGGCGAAGTGTGTGCCTCTCGCAATACGTGGTGTCGACCAGGATCAAGAGTATCGGATCGCACGTAGGATGCCCGTCCTCTAGCCACCAGTACCTGCCCTCGGCGTACCCAGCTTTATCCTCCAAAACCGAGCAAGTCGAAAAAGTAGAAAAAGGTATGTATTTTTAAGAACCAGCAGGACGATTGCCGTTCGTTCGAATTCGGAAACTTTACCGTGCGGTCATTGGTCAATGCCTAGCACCGCGAGCGTTTATTGGATATCGTGTGATGAAGTTTCCGAATTCGAGATTGCGCATTGTGATTCGGCGGTATCCAATCACGAAAATCTTTTGATCTCTAAGCCCGAAGAATATGCTGAAGCTGATGGGAGAAATTAAAGGTAGTAGGAGGAGTAGAAAGTTCATTGACAGTGATAAACTGACCATTAAGCATTAACTATCCTAGTATTTGGCGAGTGTTTTTTTTATAATATAGGGGGGCAAACGAGCAAAAGGTTAACATCATGGAAAGCAACTACCGTCGCCCATGGACACTCGCAACATCAGAAGAGCTGCAGGTGCGTTGCCGGCCTTGTATTCACCAGCTTAATTTTTTTCCCAGAACCAGAATCCCGGGTGCGTTTCCCGGAGGTATGGCGCGACCGGTTCAGCGCCGCCATCCAGCTCACCTCCACGCCTGAAGCCCGCAGCCTCACCTGCCTCTAACATGTACATAATATACATACACGGTGCTCACAGCTCTGTTTTATTCGACACCAAAATCCCCGCTGTTCCTGAATTGCAGCACACGTCATAATACCTATACGTGTAAGGGCCGAAACACATAACCGCGTTGCGGCACCACAACGCCAAATTTGGCGGAATTCAGTTTTTTTACGAGTTTTGAATTTTTTTGCCGCCGATTTTTGCGGTGCGGTGCCGCAACGCGGTATTGTGTTTTGGCCTAAAGGCCAAAGGGTTGTATAGTGTTTTGGCCTAAGAGCCAAAGGGTTGTCTCTTTTACGCGCGATCCTTAGATCGATAGACAACGAAAGTGAAGTGTTCCGCGCGGAAACCGTACATATTTTCGCAACAAAAACTATACCATGTCCTTCCCCGGCTTTCAAAGTATTTCTAAACCAAATTTTATCAAATTCGAATGCAGAAGTAACTGATACAACGCTTACGGACACTTGCAAAAGGGAGGTCACAACCTTGTTCTCTAGCTTTAAATCCCCTAACCTTCTATATTCAGAGCCTCCGGCATGATTCTAGTTTCTTACGCTGGCTCCTCTCGCCGGGTTAGTTCCCGAACCGGTGGTGGGCACCAGTAGTAAGAATACATATTTTGTAAAAATTTATTCTGAATAAAGTTTAAGGGCCTGTTTCACCACTTCCTGATTAGTGCTGGATAAGCTTTCCACAACTTTTTTTTACAGATAGAATAGAATAGAATAGAATAGTATATTTATTTCCAAGAAATTTGTAACAATGGTTCTTATAATTAGTTATAGTATCAAAATTTCTGCCTCACTGGCGTGGAAATATTGTCTTATTTTAAACATTTGATTTAAATCTTATATTATTCTAATGAGCATGCAACCGTCGCTATTTAACTATTTGAAAAGATTAAATCATTAACATATTTTATCATTTTATAACATATTACTAGATTGAACTCATTTCATTATCATTGTCTTCATTAAAAACCTAATTACATTATATGTCAAAAAGAATTAGATATTACATATGTATAATAATTATTAAATTAATCAGGTCCACAAGAATCACATACATGTCGGAATCATTTCATACGACACCGATAAATTAATTCTATATAATGTCATACTACAAGTTAAATAAAAAATAAATAATATAAATGTCATAATTTCTTAAAATGTAATCTGGATCGAATAAATTATTGTCTTATATTGTCACATGCCTATTCTATATATTAAAAGTAAATTTAAATTTATTTGTTAATACTGCTATATCGTCAAAGTATTCTTGTACTGAATAAAAGCATTTTTGTAATAGCCATTCAAATAGCGCCTTCTTAAACTTAGCATAAGTATTATTGTCATTTTTTATATTGTCTGGCAGGTTATTGTATATTTTAATCGTCATACAGTAAGCGTTTTTGCTATTTAATGCTGATTTTTGTGTTGGTATATTTATTTTGTTTTTATTTCTTTTGTTTCTGGTTTCTTTATTGCCTTTATTTTCAAATAAAAAACTATGCTTCTTTACAAAAAGACAAGATTCTTGTATATACAAACACGCTAGTGGCAGAATTTTAAAATTTTGAAATAGCGGTTTGCAATGAGTGAAATTGTCTACTCCTGCCATAGCTCGTATACATTTTTTTTGTACTATAAATACCCTGTTCACATCCACTGAATTGCCCCATAGTATCAGACCGTACCTTAGAGATGAGGAGACATAACCATGGTAAGTTACCAAGGTGGCTTCCTTAGATACAATATTTTTTATTCTTTTAAGCGCAAATATGAATCTATTAAGTTTATTGCAGGTATTATCTATATGTATTTTCCAATTCAGGTTTTTATCTATATGTATCCCTAAAAAAGTGGCTGATGATACACATTTAATTGGCATTATTTTCTTTTCTAAACTTTTATTTTCGTCTATAGTTTCTTTATAAAACTTAATAATTTTTGTTTTTTCTAGATTTACCTTAAGATTGTTAGTTTGAAGCCAATTTGTAACATTTTTTATTTCATTTTGCAATTCGTCATTTAATATATTTCTTGGGCATTTTATCAACAGAGTGGTATCGTCAGCGAACATACTGCAGTCATATTTTATTATTTCTGGCAGATCATTTATATATATTAAAAACAGATTAAAGCTGAGCTGAGCAGATTGAAGCTTAGAGTATGGAGTATCTGTAAGATAAGTTGTCGATAGCCTATCCGGCACTTTATCAAGAAGTGGTGAAACAAGCCCTAAGGCTGCGTTTCCATTGAAGCGGAGCGGAGCGGTGCGGAGCTTAGCGGTGCCGAATTGACCAATCACCATGCTCGAAATCTTCGCAATCATTCCGCTGGAATAGCACGATTGGTCAATTCGGGCACCGCTAAGCTCCGCTCCGCTTCAGTGGAAACGCAGCCTTAGTTTTAAATATGATATAATATTTACGCTAGTCAGCTTAGGCTCATATTTTATTGGAGCATGGCTCTCCCATGCTGCCAGAACTCTGTTAACAAGACAATCCCAAAATTAGCTAAGAGTGTAGGTACTCAGTAGCAGGTTACCGTTGCCAATCCGAAAAAATGGCATTAACTGTATGACGGACCTTACAAATTGGCATTGAGAAATTCAGAAACAACAAAAAATATAACTAAATTCTGAGTATTTATTCATTCTGCTGACTTCAATAATCGAACTGGGTATTCGGTAGCCCTTCGGCGACCATCTGATCCTTCACCCACTGGTACACTTGGGGGATGTCCACGTACACTCCAGGCACGTCCTTCTCGCCGCAGCTCACGCCGTAAGCCACCATGCCGTACACCGCATACCTGGTTGACTTCCGAGACGGATCCTGGAAAAAACGAAAAGGTAGTCAAAATTAATAATATTTAAATAAACCGTTATGCTAAGTACTCACATACGGTTTTGCTCGATAGTTTTACTCCAAATCGAAGGAAATGACATATTTGACATATTTAATTCCATCGAGCCGGCTCGAAGCGAGCGTTCGAGCTGTCAGTTTCGGTGGTCCACACGGTGGTTATTGCTCGATTTGGAGTTAAACTATCGAGCCAAACCGTATGTCAGTACCAAGCATTACCGTTACCACGAAAGCTCATGTTATTTGCATACAAACTACTACGCAAGAAGTAGTGAAACCTACCGGCAGAGGGCAGACAAGCGGTGACCCTCCGTCACCGACACACGTGTCCACGCCCTCCTCGCCGCCGGCGCAGGTCAGCGAGTTGTGCAGGGTGTACGTGGAGCCGAGCTTCGTGTTTTTCAGGTTGATCTCGCACTGCTTGTCACGGACTAGCTTTAGGAGAATCTGAAAACAACATACGTATTGTATTGTTAATGAATTCTGATCGAAAAAGAACACATTCTTGTGTTTGTGACTTTATAATATCATGTTAAGATACAACTAGGACCACTTGCGCCAGACTGAGCCATTGCTATTCATAATTATTCAAGACGTGAGTCATGAGTGGATGAATAGGGTAAGTAACATGAAAAAACTTCCCTGTTATGAAGTAGATAAATCACAAGTTTTATTAAAATAATTAGGGCAAAATGAGTTATTGTCCGTATGTTGCGAAATGTTACTTGTTCGATTGTTCCACTCACGTCTTCAATTATTTAGTCAGAGCGCCAGGCAGGGGCGGATCTTGAATTTGTGGGGCCCTGGGCTAATACTGCTTAGGGGCCCTACCTAATTACTCAACTAATTGCTATTTTGACAAGAAACTGTTTTCTGTAGTGATGTAGGTATATTCTATGCTAATAATATTATAAAGCGGAAGAGTTTGTTATTTAGTTTGTTTGTTTGAACGCGCTAATCTCTGGAACTAATGGTCCGATTTAAAAAAATCTTTCAGTGTTAGATAGCCCATTTATCGAGGAAGGCTATAGGCTATACTTTATCACGCTATCGCTAAGACTAATAGGAGCGAAGAAATAGAGGAAAATGTGGAAAAAAAAACGGGAGGAAATATATTTGAAAGGGCTTATTTGAACGCGCTAATCTCAGGAACTACTGGTTTGATTTGAAAAATTATTTCAGTGTTAGATAGTCCATTTATCGAAAAAGGCTATGGGCTATATTTTATCACGCTACGACTAATAGGAGCGAAGAAATAGAGGAAAATGTTGAAAAAAACGGGAGGAAATTAACTAATTTTATAATAAGCCCTTTCAAATAATTTCCTCCCGTTTTTTCAACATTTTCCTTTTGAAAAGGCTTATTTGAACGCGCTAATCTCAGGAACTACTGGTCAGATTTGAAAAATTCTCAAAAAAAAAATTTCACGAACTACTGGAGGAATTTTTCTGTTATTTGGCACAGATAAGAACGGACCAGTAGTTCTTGAGATTAGCGCGTTCAAATAAGCCCTGTCAAATAATTTCTCCCCGTTTTTTCCACATTTTCCTCTATTTCTTCGCTCCTATTAGTCTTAGCGTGATAAAATATAGCCTTTACCCTTTCTCGATAAACGGCCTATCTAACACTGAAAGAATTTTTCAAATCGGACCAGTAGTTTCTGAGATTAGCGCGTTCAACTAACAAACTGTAAATTCTTTTATTTGGTCATCGCACTGTAGGTCTTTTGTTAAATCGAAATTTATCGAAAGAACTGATAATTAATGATGACATTGTGGTCCTGTATTTATTTTCTATATAGTATATATACGACAACGGAGAAAGAACGCTCTGCTCCCCGTGTATTATATTTCTCTATGGCTCTGATTCACAGCTAGTGGTCGGCATCGTTGAAAAATATTTAAGATGGTATAGCAGTTTGGGAAAACATCAACAAGTTTCTTTTCATAAATTATCCAAAAAATTTCACTGCAAGAGGTGTAAGACTCAGTCTTATACTGCAGTAAGTAGTATTTTAACTGAATGCACTCATTCCTTATATGTTCGTCTACGGCATTTGGACAATGCGCCAACCTTATGATCGGATTTTTTTTAATTCTGGATAATTTTTATTATTGACAATATCGTCTATTGGTTTCAGTTCGGTTGGGGGCCCTCTGTATTCGCGGGGCCCTGGGCTGCAGCCCAAAAAGCCTTATAGTAGATCCGCCCCTGGCGCCAGGGATTGGTCTATTCCTACAGTAGAGCTACCGAAGCGATGCCACGATGCTTCTAAATCTATCGTATCGTACCAGATATTCACAATACTGCGAAATTATGAATATTCTCAAAGCAACTGATTGCGTTGCTGACATACTCGTTAAGTTAATGTAAGTCTTAAGATAACTTAAAATTTAATCAACGATAACTTTAAGCCGGTCTGGGGAAAATCTTATGATTCTAGGAATCTCTAAGACTTTCAGCTCAGACCACCCGTAACCACGGCTGAAAATCAGGCGAAAAGTTGAGAACGAGAAAAGTGCTTCGCGATAAAATCCCTAACTCATTAAAAGCAAACTGCAGTTAACAGTTTTGACTTCTCCTAGAGATATCTCTAGGAAAAGTAAAAAAAAGTTGAAAAAGAAAAGCACCTTCTTAAGAATTCCAGAGTAGCTGGTGTTTTTTTTTATGTCGGCGCCCCAGCCCATGCTGTAGCACTCGGTGCCCGCGGGCGGCATGATGCGGCCCAGGCAGGCGACGCCCACGTGCGGGGCCAGGGTGAAGGGCTCGCTGAGGATCAGCAGCGCCACGTCGTTGTGTGCATGGACTGCAAAATCATGATGGTTATTAGAATGTTCAACAAAAATCTACTTTAAACAGTATCTCCTTATCGTAGGACCACCTTTGGAAAATCTTTCCAAGAGAAGAGTCTTCAAAATCTTTTAGTCAATGATTAAGTTTCTTTTAGTAAATGATGAAGTTATCCGCATTTAAATATAAAATCGTCGAAATGAGAAACCTCCTCATTTTTTGAGTCCATCGATACCGATTTTGATATGGGTCGAGGGTGAAACAAAATTTAATGTATGAGCTACAATGTGATATTATATTATAAAAAAGGAGCTAAGCTAAATACTTGCAAGACATACGTTTCAAGAATTCGGGATGAAGGACAATTTTCTTCACAAGTCTGTCTTGGTGAGGGAGAACCTCCTTCGTGACTTGCGTGTCCCACTCTCCAGCTCTGCATTTTATCTGAAATAACAAGATAGGATTTACATCAGTAAATTAGATGAAAGAGATGTAAATGTGAGAAAAAATTAACATAGGACGCACAATCTTGTATCGATATACTTATGACTTATCGAAGGTTCCAAAACAAGTGCGTCATAATGTTAAAAATAAAAAAGTAAAAAAATCTCAAATAAAAACAAAAAAACAAGACATGGCTGTTTGTTTTCACCGACTGCCTCCTAACGCTTAGGCATCAAGCGGCGAGGGTACATAAATGCATCAAGATTTCATAAAATATGTTTGCGTATCACCTACGTCCAGGGCGTAAGAACTTTTGTAAAACATTTTTTTTCAAAAACATGTTTGCTTTGAGAGATAGATGATCCTAAGCCGGCCCTTAGACGATCAATTATTGTAATGTGCAATATAACGCTTCAACTTTATTGAATAGTTTATTTGATAATTAGATTGAAGGCGCACGATGTTCAATACTCCTAGACGTTCAATAATATTACGCAATAAAATTGCTCGTCTAGGGCCCGCTAAAAGACTGCTAGGGATCACTCAGCGTTAGGAGACGGTTGGTGAAAACTGGCATTAGTAATGTTACCTGTCCGGGGTTGTAGTCGTCGATTTTGTGGGCTGCGGTGATGACCACAGAGGGACTGATGATGCTGCCGCCGCCGATGTAGTCCTCGTTGTCCCAATCGGTCTTACCCGTTCTGGAAATGAGGAACACACGTGACACGATCACATTTCTGATAAGCTATTAGCCATTCTCTCTGAGTTATGACGATGACATTTTAGTACTCATGTATGTCGCGCCGACTTTAGAAAATTAAATTGGGCGATTTAAGATTGGACATCGTTTGGTCCGCTACAATCTACTTCACCTACCCAGGTGAAGTATGCCTGCGTCGTCAGTGCTAGTAGAAAAACAATGAATGGATTTAGTATGCTGCCCGATATGAGGATTTTATACGTGGGAGAGCCATGCTTCGGCACGAATGGGCCGGCTCGACCGGAGAAATACCAAGTTCTCACAGAAAGCCGGCGTGAAACAGCGCTTGCACTGTGCTTCGCCGAGTGAGTGAGTTTACCGGAGGCCCAGTCCCCTACCCTATTCCTTTCCCTACCCTCCCCTATACCCTTCCCTTCTCTATCCTCCCCTATTACCCTATTCCCTCTTAAAAGGCCGGCAACGCACTTGCAGCACTTCTGATGCTGCGAGTGTCTATGGGCGACGGAAGTTGCTTTGACCCGTTTGCTCGTTTGCCCCCTTATTTCATTTAAAAAAATCGATAGAGGCAGCCCGTTGCAAACTGCCGAAATTTATGAAAGTATTTTTGACAAAACTCACTTGAGTATGGCGACCATCCAGGGGAAGTCGGCGAAATCAGAGAAGTTCTGGTCGGTTGTCTCTCTGAAGGACAGGGCTCCAGGGTTGCTAATGCCGCAGAGCGCTGGCGGCTTGTAGGGCCCTGGGGGAGTCTTCGTGATCACCTTGCTCTTCTCGCAGCATTCCTCCAGGAAGTGGCATTCTTTACCCCTGTAGATTTCATTACGAACATGTTACAAACTAAGTAAGTACCAATGAATGTAACTTACGTAGTACTAACTATTCAGTTACTGGGACATACGAATGGCGACTGCTTAAATCTCATTTATAAAGGGTTTCCAACAGTTGGGAGATAACCCTGGCTATACGTATGCACGAGGTGAAGGTGTCACGTCTATCAAAGAAACAAAACCTAAGGGAAAAAAATTGGGATCATCATATTCTATACTACCATTTTTGTTTTGGAAAAATCCCACTCTTTTTTGGGCATCAAGCCTAAATCGTTTTTTATTACTAATAATGATTATGTTTCTGATATCTATATCAGAAACATCATCAACATCATCTAGGTTACAAAATTCTAATTGCCTATGATCCCTGATAATTGGGCTACTGAATTACAATCAATCAATAATCCGCCATAAGCTGAACATACCTGTAAGTGAAGACCGTAGTTGGGTCTATGACGTTCTGTGTGGGAGTGTCGCACTGCGCCTTCTTCACGCAGAACCCGTTCTTGCCTTCAGAGGTCGTGCAATCTGTCAATTAGAAAAAAACAGAAAATCAGTATATAAACGGCGGAGTAATCGTTGGACATATACCCCCTTACTAATAAACGCTGTTTAAGCTTTGAATAGTTATACAGTGTTTTGTTTTCTTCAATCCAACTAAAAATGTCACTTGTGTGACAGGAACAAAACACTGTATAACTATTCAAAGCTTATACAACGTTTAGTTCCGGTATCTAGATCACCTGCTGACTGACCGGCTGGAGGATGATGCTGACATTGAGCGAGAGCGCAGGGCTCTTACCGTCAGAGCTAACATGATCGCTCGACGTTTTGCCAACTGCAGCAGGGACGTTAAAACCACACTTTTTAAGGCGTATTGCCTTAGCATGTACACCTGCCAGCTGTGGATAACGTTTAAACAAAAGACGATGAGCCGTATAAGAGTTCAGTATAATGATGCATACCGAACTCTTATGCGGCTCCCGCGAAGCTGCAGTGCTTCGGGTATGTGTGCGGAGGCGGGAGTCCCTGACTTTTTTGCTATCATTAGATCTCGGGTGGCTGCATTTCGGCAGAGACTGCGCAGCTCTGGCAATAGGATACTCGCGGCTATCTCTGACGACTACTACAATAATCTAATGTACGTGCGGTGGATCTCTGTTCACATGAACCAGAACAAGAAGTGATTTTATGACTGGACACCCCTTTACAGTGTCAACATTATTTTATTTTTACATAATATTTTATATATTATGTAAAAATAAAATAATGTTGACACTGTAAAGGGGTGTCCAGTCATAAAATCACTTCTTGTTCTGGTATCTGTATGGGTACATTAATTATGCCTGAAATAAAGACATTTTATTTATTTATTTATTTTTTATTAGTAAGGGGGATAATCTACAAACATGGAACCTCCTCCTTTTTAGGGTTCCGAAGTCAACAAGGAACCCTTATAGTTTCGGTCTGTCCGTCTGTCCGTAGCTTTCCTTTTAAATTCAGCATAGTTCCTACTCCCGTGAATTTTTTCACATTTCCAGAAGCAACCGTTTAGCTGGTAGAATGGGGGGGGGGGGGGACACTGGACTCTTAACGATTTTTTTCCAGTTTAAAACTTAATCGTTCACAAATGGATCCCTAAATCGGAAAAATTATCTAAGTATAAATACTTATAATATTTTAAAAAAACCTATCCAACAACACCCCATGATGATGCGAGAAAAAAAATCATCCCCCGCCTCATGTGTAGGTAGGGGAAGTACCATAAAAATATTTTTTTAAGATTTTATGTACCATTTTGTCGGCATCATTAATATACTTACATGTATTCATGCCAAATTACAGCTTTGCTATTTATAGTCTCTAAGCAAAATCGCGGACAGACAGACGGACAGATGGACAGATGGACAGACGGACAGACAGACGGACAGACGTACAGACGGACGGACAGACCGAAATTTTAAGGGTTCCTTGTAGACTACGGAACCCTAAAGCAGCCCGTTATAACGTTAGCGCTATTAATACGTCGAAAATCTGACAGTGTTTACCACAACTCATGATTTATGTATAGGCATATTAGTCATGTCCTATAGGCGGTAGCTTCCTATGGCGTCCTAGGGGGGGCGGCAGCGTCCTGGGATGGCGGCAGAGTTCGTACATAGGGGCAGCAAAATTAAAGTGGCCTATACTCATAAAAAATATAAATCCGGCCCTGATTTACCATATTTCTGGTCATCGTTGAACTTGTTCTTGGTCTCGCTCGCGACCTGCTGCATCACCCACCTGAGGGATTTAGGCTCCTGGCAGCTCACGGCAGCACACAGGAGGCCCACGAGGGCTAATCTGAAATTCATATTTGATCAAATCTTTAAAACTTTACGTAGAGTCGACGCAAATTACCTAATAATCATTTTTATGATAATTAACATTATTCATAAACATTTCCCTACACCATGTCAATATTGTAACAAATACCTTAAGGTTCTTGTATGTTATATATAATATCGACCTTTTGTATTTAAACTATTTTATTTCTTTTCCGTAACTCGATTTATGGGGGTAGGGGTTCGCGGAAGACCAGGGACAGCGGCGACTGTCGCTGTCAAAACCTGAGCGGTCCCCTTTTCCTTATTTTTTGGCATTGCACTGCCATAAATATTATGTTGTTTAAATATGCAATTTTTGTTACTTTTATTTTAGGATAGTGCTTTCTTTTTTTTTCTCATTCTCTTATGTACACTTTTTTTTTCTTTTGTATTTTTTGTTTATTGTGGTTGTGTAATGTTAAAAATTGGAATAAAGATTTTTTTTATTTTTTTATTTTTATTTAATAATAATTGAAGACCATCAATCCCCATTATTAATTCCGGCCGCTTTCGCACAACTTCTTGCTTTAATCTAATCAGTTGTTCGCAGTACAGTTCAAAATCGATGGTCCTGCTTTTTTGTGTACCCAGCTTTTTTTAAAAGCTGTATACACAAAAAAGCTCGATACTTGGATGCCTCAATAGCTCACTGAAAGAAACCTAATGAACCGTGTACTCATTGGTGATTCTTTATTACGACGTAATGAAACCGAACCATTTTTGAAGAAGCTGATAACTGGTGATGAAAAGTGGATCACGTACGACAAGAACGTATGAAAAAGAACGTGGTCAAAGGCCGGTCAGGCTTCACAGACTGTGGCGAAACCCGGGTTAACTCGTAACAAGGTGATGATGTGTGTGTGGTGGGATTGGAAGGGCATTATTCATTATGAGCTGTTACCGCCAGGCAGGACCATCGATTCTGAACTGTACTGCGAACAACTGATGAGATTAAAGCAAGAAGTTAAGAGAAAGCGGCCGGAATTAATCAACAGAAGGGGGTGTGGTTTTTCACCATGATAACGCTAGACCTCACACATATTTAGCCACTCAGTAAAAATTACGGGAGTTTGGCTGGGATGTGTTAATGCATCCGCCGTCCTGACCTTGCATCTTCAGATTTCCACCTGTTTCGGTCGCTACAGAATTCCTTAGGCAGTGTCAGGTTGACATCACAAGAGGACTGCCAAAACCACTTGTTGCAGTTTTTTCATCAGAAGCCCCAAAATTTTTATAGCAATGGGATCATGTCCCTACTCCCTACCAACAAGACGGCAAAAGTTATCGAACAAAATGGCACCTAAGTATAATAATACTTTAGTCAATTGTAAATAAACTTTAAGAATAAAAAAAACCATTTGATTTTTATATAAAATGCGAAGAAACTTTTTCCCCAACCTAATATATTTTTGACTTGTTACTCTTCGATAGTTCTCATTATTCATATTTTTTTGTATATTATTACTCCTCTACTATTTGCCCTGGCTGTGTTTGGCAAGAAACCAAGAAACACAGCGACACGAGTATTTTACACATTTAGTATAGTATTTTCAGAACAACGGAATCCTTAACCTTACAAAAAAACATGTTTTAATTATTATAATTGCAGTATCTAAAAATAACTAATTTAAACAAAAAAAAGCGCCAACAGTAGGTATCTAAATGAATCAAAAATTATTAAAAAATCTTTCGAGACAAATGTGCAATAAACATTAATAATAATCTGTAAAACAGACCTCGAATAACGTTTAAATCATAAAAATTTATTGACTCCGGTTTTATCTTTTTATAAATACGAGAAACAAATAAATAATATCAACGCTTTAGAATTTAACCTTATGCCACTGCGATGATCCATAGAATTAGCTGATAAAATTGTAATTTATAATGTTATTGATGATTATTTATGATAATATTAATATTATAGCAAAGTAGCTTACTGTAGAACGGCCATTGGGGCAGCGTGTGGTACCGGTTCCGAACCGAGACTGCGGTCAGCACCACAAGATGTCATGAGGAAAACATAACTAGTTATAAATAATGTGACCATCCGTCCCGATTTCGGTGGGACAGTCCCGCTTTCAGGCCGTTTCACAGTGGATCGAATCGACAATTTCGGGGACATAGGGACCAATTTTTGTTTTTAAATTTTTTTTTGTGCCAATGGATAGAGCTAATTAATCTTAACAAATGTTATTCTTTGCAATTTTTTCTTAGGGTTATTATTTAAGTAGAAAAAAACATATTTTTAAATTTCTTGTATGGAAAAAAATATATAATCCCAAATTTTTGTCAAGTCCTGATAGATCCCGCGCTCAAACCTTTTTTTTTATATATTTTGGCTACATTGCTAGTATTATGTACCATAAATGTGTGCCTAAAGTTGCCACTCTGCCAGAAATAGCCGAAGAAAATTACAAAAGATTTAATTAGTAACTAATGACTTCTTAAAATTCCTTAAACTATTCTAGGCATATTTCATGCAAAATAATTATTATGCTAGTAAAACAATACTTATAATTACTTAAAATTAGAAAAAAAAAACTAGAAATATCGATTCCCCATATGACCCTCAATTCTTTCGACCTGAAGAATCTACATAACCTGGAAGAACAATTAATTCTACAGAACCCTGTCCAACTAAATCAAATATCTTCTTCACTGTACCATACAACGTTGCCCCTATACACGTTAGTATTTGGTATAGTTACAATTTCCCTTATTCTTATCATCCGACGTCGCCGCTTGCGTCGACAAAAGGACAGTGGTCTAAACGAGGGTGTCACTCCAACCAGCCAAGCTGATCAACCAGTCTACGCAGTTCCTGTAAAGAATCAAGAATCTCTGCCAGCAACTTTCTCGCTCAAAGTCCTCAAATAGTTGCTTCTCTGGGGGTGGAGGAATAACGCACGGACCCCTAAAGGAGAATGCTGATGCAGCCGCACGTGCCCGGTCAACGCCATCGCCTTCGAGGTAACACATCAGCAGTTTCAGCATAACCGCGTTTTCGTAATTATTCATGTTCTATCAAAAATTGTCATTCCATTCCGGTCTAGGATCGATCGCGGAACAATTATTGTAAATGAAATATAAGTTAGTTTAATAAATTTCTTAGATAATTTCTGGTTTTTTTTGGAAGCCCGGGCTGCCGAATTCGTAATTAATTTGAATTGTGTATTTTCTAACAATCGCTTACCTAATGATAATGAATCGAACAACATTCAAAATAAAGAGCTTAAGTAATTGCATAAGGGCTTATACCCTCATTAGCCAATCATTAATAGTTATAATTATCTTTGTTAGGTGTGGAAAATTATAAAAGGATCGTAATTGATATTTCAAAATTAGTTATTGTTTAAACGTGCTACTACATACATCGTATTTTCACAGTGTTTAATTTTCTTTATTTTGGTATAATGGACGGTCTTGTGAATAGTATAGATTTATTTATGGTATTAAGAGACCAATTGAAAAGTTTGTCAGATAGTAAAAAACTATTTGATTTTCTACAATCGAAAATAAATGTGACTGAAGAGAATAGTGCCGTGCTTAGAAAGTTCTGTACGCGTTTTTGTTCTAATATATGTGCCAGATGGGAAAAATGCAACCGAACATTAGCTAAATTTATTAAAAAAAATGGCGATTGGTTAGAATCGTCAATAAATTGGCCCCAAGAAATCAATTTTGATGTTATCAATACTGAACCAATAGAACTCGAGGTTTATGATAATACTGAGAATCTACCACCAGCACTTTCTACTTCAGACGCTTCCACATCTACGTTTACTCCGAGGAAACCTTTTGAAGATTTATGTGATCGACAAAAACGGAGACGTTTAGATGAAATAAATAAAAATCTTTCATTTTCTCCGGAAGAAATGTCTGCCATATCAACAAGGAGTTTAAAAAATAGTGGAAACGAAGATATTTCAAAAATAATGAACCATTTACTCAATCATCCAGAAGATTTAAATAAAGTCAAGGCATGCTTAAACAACGATAAGGTTAAGAGTGATACGTATTCACCTGATAAGGCACTAGCTTTATTAGTTTCGCTAAAGTTATCAAAGTGGCAATATATAAACTTAAGAGAGTCTGCGAGTGAAAATGGTTCAGAGTTATATCCATCGTACTACAAATTGCAACAAGCTAAATTGAATTGTTATCCAGATAAAAAAGATTTATGTATTACTGAGGACGGGGCTTCAATTAAACTGCAAGCTTTACTCAACTTGACTGTATCAAGACTTTTGGATGCAATATCCATGGATTTGGACGCAACAATAAATTTAGAGCTTGTAAGTAAATGGGGTTTTGACGGAGCTTCTGGTCAAAGTGTGTACAAGCAAAAAGTAAACAAAGAATTTGAAGACTCCAGTATTTTTATGGCCAGTCTAGTACCAGTTAGGCTACAACAATCCGATGGAACTATTGTTTGGGAAAACGAAAGACCATCGTCCACGTTTTACTGTCGTCCATTAATGTTTCAATTTACGAAAGAAACCCAGTCCACTGTTATGTCAATTAAAAACAGAATAACAGAAGAAATAAAAGCGCTTCAGCCATCAAAACTGAATCAAATTGAAGTGTCTCACCAGTTACTTTTGACGATGATTGACGGAAAGATAACGTTATATTTATCAGAGACGTCGACAGCCGTTTGCGATATTTGCAAAGCAAAGCCATCGGAAATGAACAATATTGAACTGCTTGACCAAAAACACAAGAATGAAGAAATTCACCAGTACGGACTATCATCTTTACACTGCTGGATAAGGTGTAGAGTGCCTTCTTCACATAGGTAACAATAATTATTCTTATTTATCATACCTTAGCTATTAATTACTTTACAGCCGCAAGTCATTGTTCTTTTACGAAATATTCATTTTCAATATTAATAATGTCCCATTTTCAGTTACCTCGCGACCACCGCGCTCGGTCCACGCGTTATCGCACACCGACGTACGCAAGGCTCGCCTACTAGTTATCGTAACTACCTAACTAACATTATCGCGGGTGCTCCTGCCTGCAGGAGCACCTTATTTGTGATGGAGAAGATGTCGAGTACCCCCACTGTAAGTTATGCCAACGTTACCTCCAGAATAATGTACCCCAAGAAAGACCAAGCCATCGTAATAGATTCGATTGACGGATTGATGCTAAGAGATTATTTAATGGCACTCTCAACTGTAACAAAGTCGACGAATATTCGATTTATTTCCCGGATTGCTAACTCAAGAATTTGTGTTTACATGGATTCCAAAGAAACTGTAAATGAGCTAGTTGATGTAATTAAGACAATAAAAGTTAAAGATTATTTATTAGAGATTCGCCCATTGATTTCAAGAAACAAAAGGATTGTTTTATCGAATGTTTGCCCGATCATTCCCAACGAGGTTTTGATAGAAAAATTTAACGATATTAACATTAAAATCTTAAGCCCGATTACTTTTATGAAAGTAGGTATACCGGACCCTGGCTTCTCGCATATAATGAGTTTTAGGCGACAATTGTACGTTTCCCCCGAGGACGAAAAAAGACTGCCGGAATCATTACAGATCCAGTACGAAGACACCAATTACTGGATATATGTATCAAACGAGTCGATGAAATGTTTCGTTTGTAATACTATGGGACACTTGGCTAAAAACTGTCCTCAAGGTAACCACATATTATCTACTCCTAAAAACACTAGTGATGTCACACTAGGACCTACCGAAAACCCCAACTATATTTTAGAAGAGTCTTCAAATTCAAAAGTTCTGTCGCAGGCAGACAATACTAATTTACCGTCTAAAGATTTTGAAACCAGCAAGGGTATTAAAAGAATCCGTTCTTCTACGACATCAGAACCTTCTCATTCTGATTTAAATCAAACCACTGACCTTGTTATGGAAGAAATCGTACCATCGAGTGATTATACTAATGACACCGATAGTAATTTTTCATTAGAAGAAGAAATACCTAGTAAGAAAAACCTAAAGAAGAAGAAGAAAACACTAGATAACAGATCGGAAGAACAGGTTTGGACGGATATTAAAATTGAAATCAAGGAATTAGAAAATGAAGATGCCTTACCACACTTCCCCTTAACATTAGACCGATTTAGAAAACTCCTTGACGAAACGCGCAACAAACAGAATATACAAGAAATTTTACAAGATTATACTGAAAACACCGCTGAGTTAGTTACAATGTGCCTATTCATTCATCCGAAACTTAGTAGGAATTTAAAAAACCGATGTTCGAGACTAACGAGAAAACTACAAGAGCTTAGTTTAATGAAAGATAAGTGATTTCCTTTTGGTATATATTATTTATATAAGTTGTAATATTAAAATACATAATTCCATATACATATATTGGTAAGCTTATAAACATAATGCGAATTTTGCAGTGGAATGTAAATGGTTTTCATGTAAGATTTGAAAGCATAAAACTACTTTTGAATGATGTCGATCCTTTATGCTTTTGCATACAAGAAACTAATTTTAAAAATAATTATTTTGCTAAATTAAAAAATTATGAATGTTTCTATAAAAACCGAAATAACAGCAGTATTGCTAGTGGTGGTGTAGCCACATATGTTAAGCCCCATTTGTTACCTGAAGTTATTTGTATTAATAGCTGCCTCGAAGTTGTAGTGATAAGAATAAAATTCCCTTTAGAGATTACTATTTGTAACGTGTACATACCTAATAGCTGTTCTATTAACCATCTAGTATTGGACAATTTACTTAATCAGCTTCCAACACCTTTTCTTCTATTAGGTGACTTCAATGGACACCATTTTTATTGGGGCTCTAATCGTTGCGATCAAAGAGGAAAAATAATAGCAGAATGGTTAGATTTAAGTGATACTTTGATCCTTTTAAATAAAAACCAACCCACACATTTTAATTCTAGTAATGGCCACACAAGTAATATTGATTTATCTTTTGCTTCTCAAAATATATCAACTTATTTTGATTGGAATGCATTGGACTACCTTTATGACAGTGACCATTATCCTATTGTTATATCTGCAGAAGTTGAATTAAATCCTGATCGTGCATTAGGTTCTAAGCATTGGAAATATTCAAACGCTAATTGGTTAAAATTCCATGATGACATCGAAAACCATATAAAACAATTAGAAAAATTAAATATTACGTCATGTGTTTGCATCAATAAAACTTTAAAGGAATTCAACGACATCATTTTTAACTCCGCTGAATTAAACATACCTAGGACAAGTGGTAAGCTAAGAAATAATCAGGTACCATGGTGGAACGATGAGTGTTCTAAGTTACTGAAAGATACAAAAAGAGCTTACAGAAAATATGTAAAAATAAAAAAAGTTAATTTAAATAAACAAATTTTGGAAGAATATAATGAAGAGGATAAACGTAGGGAAGAAATATTGAAGATAGAATATCGTAAAGTAAGATCTAAGACTAGAAGAATTTTCAAAGAAAGTATAAAAGTTAATTGGCAAAAATTTTTTTCATCAATAAATAGTCAAACACAGATAGGAACTGTGTGGCAGAGAATTAATTCTATAAATGGTAAAAAGAAGAATAAAACAGAAATAATTTTAAAAAATAACGAAGGAAAGCTTTGTGGTAATCCTAAACTTAATTCAGAGTTATTGGTTAGAGCTTTTGCTGCAAATTCAAGCTCAAACAATTATAGACAAGAGTTTTTATGTTATAAAAAAGAAAAAGAAGATAGCTGTTCAGGTTTTGATAAGCTAAATAATGAAAATACTATTAACAATAAAATTACCTTAGAGGAACTTAAGCTCGTTATTCAAAAATTAGGAAATTCCAGCCCTGGTCCTGATAAAATATCAAATGTTATGATTAAAAAACTTCCATTATTGGCTCTTGAAAGACTTTTAGACATTTACAATTACATTTGGGTTAACCAGGTTTTTCCTGATTTATGGAGAGAAGCTATTGTAATACCCATCTTAAAACCCGGTAAATTAGCTACTACTACATCGAGTTACAGACCGATTTCACTCACATGTAACCTTTGTAAAATTTTGGAAAAAATTGTTAGTAATAGGATCAGATGGTACTTAGAACGTAATCAATTTTTGTCATCTTTTCAGTTTGGTTTCAGACAACTTAAATCAACCCTAGATCATCTGAGCCTTTTAGAAGAAGATATCCTTAGGTCGTTTGCAAATAAGAATAAAGTAGTACTAATTGCCCTAGATTTGGAGAAGGCTTACGAAATGGTTTGGAAACACAGAGTAATATTGCTTTTACAACAGTTAAATTTAAAAGGTAACGTTTTAGCTTTTGTTATAAATTTTTTGTCAGATAGGTTTATAAGGGTTAAAATAAATGATGTCCTTTCTGAGCCCCTCTGCACTGAAAATGGACTTCCACAGGGTTCTGTTTTGAGTGTAATTTTATTTTTGTTGTCAATTAATAATGTCTTGGAAGTTATAAAACGACCCGTTAAAGGATATTTATTTGCAGACGACTTAACAATTTTATGTACTGGAAAAAACCTAAAACTCGTTGAAAAAATACTACAAGAGACTTTAAATAATTTGAGTAAATGGAGTCTAGAAACGGGCTTTAAGTTTTCTGAAACCAAAACAGAACTAATGGTAATGTCAAAAAATAAAAATAAGGAAAATGTTAACCTATTCATTAACAACTGTAAAATTAATGAAGTAAATGAAATAAAAATTTTAGGTCTTACCTTCGATTCTCGATTAAATTGGGTATCACACATAAAAAAACTTAAGTCCGAATGTTTTAACAGAATGAATATTATAAAAATTTTATCATCAAATAATTGGGGATCTGACAGTAAGTGTATAAAAAATACGTACAAAGCTTTAATTATGCAAAAGATTGATTACGGTTCAGTTTTATATGACTCAGCATCAAATAATATTTTAAAAATTTTAGATAGTATTCATAATACGTGTTTGAGATTAAGTTTAGGAGCCTTTCGTACTAGTCCTGTTAATAGTATTCTCGTTGAGTGTAACGAAATGCCTTTATCTTATAGAAGGAAGGAACTGTGCCTAACATATGCAGCCAAGCATGTTGTCAATAATATAGATTCTCTCTTTTTAAAATCTGCTTTATTATCAGACATAGAATTTAGTTTACGGCCTTCTCTTGCTGTTCCCCTAAGACTAAGGGTCAAAAACTATTTACACGAAATTAAATTAGACTTACCTCCATTATTTACACGTCATTTTCCTTTTAAGGTACCACCTTGGGACAAAAATGTACTTAAAATAAATGTAGATCTAGCTGAAATATACCCTCGTGAATCTACTCCAGATTATATTTATAGGAACTATTATTATGAACTGACGGAGAAATATTCAGATTATACAATGTTTTATACTGATGGATCTATTTTTAATAACAGAACAGGCTGTGCAGTCGTTTCAGAAAATTGTAATTATAAATATAGACTACCTGATTATACTTCTATATTAACTTGTGAGGCCATAGCTATCCTAAAATGTTTGGAGATTATTAGAATTACTCCTACTGTTTCAAGAAATTATGTAATATTTTCTGATTCACTATCGTGTTTAACTGCATTATTAAATAATAAAAATATTGATCCCTTAATTAATACTATAAAAGAAAACCTAATAAATCTAATAAGTAATAACTTTTCTATAGAAATTATTTGGATTCCTAGTCACCAGGGCATTCCGGGGAACGAAAAAGCAGACGCTCAAGCTAAGGAGGCTACGAAATTAAATCAGTGTAGTTTGTTAACTTCTAATGTTTCTGATCTTAAAAAATTTTTTCGGTTAAATATTAAAAAACTATGGAACAGCTATTGGGTTACAAATAATAAGAGTTATTTATATGAAATAAGAAAATCAATCTTCGAAAAATGTACCTATAAATTTAACAAAAGAAGAGATGAAATGGTAATAAATAGACTAAGAATAGGACATTGTAATGCTACACACATTCACCTAATTACTAAAACCCCTAAGAGCAAATGCACAAGATGTGATTGTGAATTGACCGTAAAACATTTTCTTATTGATTGTCCTATGTTCAATCCAGAAAGAAGTAGTGTAAAACTTCAAAGTACATTAAAAGATTGTTTGTTAGATTGGGAAAACACTTTAAAATTTCTAAGGTTAACCGAATATTATTCTGTAATTTAATGTATTATTGTTATTACTTGTAGTCGCTAATGACCTTCGATGTTTAAAGCGACTTTAAATAAATAAATTAAAAAAAAAAAAAAAAAAAAAAATGTCCCATTTTTCTTATGCAGCCTATCGTATGGATTTTAAAAAATGGAGTGGCAGGGGCGAAGATCAACAAAAAATTAAGCTTAGAAAGTTCGAAATTCAGCGAGCATTTAGAGAAGATTGCGGATTACTAATAGACCAGGTGAAACAAGGAGAGGGAACAACTAATGATGGCAATACTGCCCGAAGATTTTTCAGGGACGCAGACACTGCAGCCCGTATTACTGGTATAAGCAAGGAATTAATAGAAAGGTTACATGTAATACTCCAGACTGTAGCATCTGGAGAGTGCGTCAACCTTTCTAAATTCTCCTTATTCTGTAGAGAGACTGCAGAACTCTACATAAATTTATATCCCTGGTATTATATGCCTTCTAGTTTACATAAGCTGCTTATACATGGCGCTGATATTATCCAGCATTTTGCTACCATACCTATCGGCAATCTGTCAGAAGAAGCAGCAGAAGCTCGTAACAAAGATTTCCGGAAATTCAGAGAGAGTTATTCCAGAAAATTAAGTAGAAAAGCCACAAATGAGGATATTTTACATAATCTTTTAATATCATCAGATCCAAATATCACAAGTTTTAGACCAAGACTATCAAAGCATAACAAAATAGCTCTCTCTTCACGGGCTAAAGAGCTTCTGTTAAATTTGCCGACAGAATCTGAGATAGAGTTCATTGACGTTAATGAATTACAGGATAATCATTCTGATAGTGAGCAAGCTTTTTGAGTTTTGTAAATTAAATGCAATATTTATTTAGAAATAATTTTATTACTTTTATTATAGTATGTATGGTATCGTAATTTTTATGTATACTCACTATTTTTTATTTTTCAATTTTATTATTAATAGGGAATATGTATGTACCGCTTAAATGGAGAAAATATTATTATTTGTAATCTTTATTGTTAAAAAACCATATTAATGCTATTTTTTTATGTTTTTTTCGATACTTAATAATAAAATTTAAGTATCAAAAATTGGATTTTTTTTTAATTCCTTCGCAAATTTTTAAAACACTACGCTATTAGCAAAACAAAACGAGATAGTATTATATTCCATGCCACACTAATAATAGCTAATGAGGGTATAATTAAAAGCCCTTATGCAAGGCTACTTAAGCTATTTATTTTGAATGTTGTTCTGTTCATTGTCATTAAGCGATTGTTAGAAAATACACAATACAAAAGATTATTTACTATTGTCAAACGGATTAGTTACTTGAAGTTAATGACCGATCACAATATTTACATGGAATCGATTTTTCTTTTTTTTTCTAATTTTAAGTAATTATAAGTATTGTTTTACTAGCATAATAATTATTTTGCATGAAATATGCCTAGAATAGTTTAAGGAATTTTAAGAAGTCATTAGTTACTAATTAAATCTTTTGTAATTTTCTTCGGCTATTTCTGGCAGAGTGGCAACTTTAGGCACACATTTATGGTACATAATACTAGCAATGTAGCCAAAATATATAAAAAAAAAGGTTTGAGCGCGGGATCTATCAGGACTTGACAAAAATTTGGGATTATATATTTTTTTCCATACAAGAAATTTAAAAATATGTTTTTTTCTACTTAAATAATAACCCTAAGAAAAAATTTCAAAGAACAACATTTGTTAAGATTAATTAGCTCTATCCATTGGCACAAAAAAAAATTTGAAAAACAAAAATTGGTCCCTATGTCCCCGAAATTGTCGATTCGATCCACTGTGCGTTTGTCCCGCTGTCCCCCACAAGACGCAAAATGCCCCACTTTTCGCTATCAAGCAAGAATAATCATGTAATATATTTATAGAGTCGCTTAGGCCGTTTTTGACCGACTTCCAAAAAGGAGGAGGTAATACGTTCGGCTGTATGTATCTTTTTTTTCTATGTTCAACGATTACTCAGCCGTTTATGGTCCGATTTTCAAAATTATTTTTGTGTTGTCTAGGGTTTAGCTCTTATGTGGTTTAGCTCGAATTTGGTACCATGTTCACAAAAGTGGTGATCTGATTATGAGATACGTATGAAGCCTTGTCTTGTAGATAACTAAAAATAGTAAAATTATTACTTTTTTAGAAAAAATTTAAACCGACTTCCAAGGTAAAAACAATATTCTTAAAAATATGATCTAAAAAGTATGAAATAATTCTTATTCTTCAGTAGCGCAACAGAATTAGTTGAGGTTTAGTCGAATTTCGAAAAAGGCGCTATGAAGAATAAGAATTATTTCATACTTTTTAGATCATATTTTTAAGAATATTGTTTTTACCTTGGAAGTCAGTTTAATTGTTTTGTTAAAAAGTAATAATCGATAGGTCGAGGCCGTTCAGCGAAATCTTTTGCCAGGAACACTTTTCTTTACTCGTTCCCGTGTCGGCCGTCGGGTGTCCTACGAAGTCGATGTTGTCTTAATGGCAAACTTCTAATAGATTTGCAATCTTCTAATAGATTGTAACTAAACCGTCTTTTTAGGTAGAATTCTACGTCCTTAGAGATGACATTTTGGGTTTTTTTAGTGCGACTACCTAGATTTCCCGCTTTGATAAGAATATAATAATATGGTCACTGTTTGTCGATAAGCAACATCAAAACATATTATGTCCAATGTTTTGATGTTGCTTATCGACAAACCTTGTTTTGTTTATGTATTGATAACCTTACTTATACTCGAATCCATAATAATATTATAATTTATAATTGCGAAAGTGTCTGTCTGTCTGTCTGTCCGGTACCTCATCACGCCCAAACTGCTGATACTTTGAGTCCTGGGATAGGACGTAGGATACTTTTATCAAAAATGTATGATTCAGCTGTACGATAAACGAAACTTATATAGTTTGCGGTTGCGGTTTTGCTATGACTATATTATAGGGCTTACAAAGCCGTAATTCGGCATGGATTAATGATGCCGACAAAATGGTAAGTATAAGTATATAAAACTTTTTTTATGGTAGGTACACACAAAGCGGGGATGATTTTTTTATTTCGTGTCCACCCCACCGTGTGGGGTGTCGTTGGATAGGTTTTTTTTAAATATTACGAGTATTTAAAAATCATTTCGCGATTTAGGCATCCATTTTTGAAATATGAAGCTTTAAAGTGGAAAATCCCCCCCCCCCCTCCCTCCGCGAACTCGGTACGGTTAACATCGTCTGACGTGCGCTCCGGGAATTAAAATCGTTTTCGGTGGTTAAAATCGTTAACTGCGTGCTGAGTGTGTGTAAAAAGCTAGGTAACGGTGTAATCTACGTTTACTGTAAGTTTTTGAACACATTTGCCCGTATTTTATTGGATTTAAACTCGGTAAGTAATTTCCTTTGTTCATTTTTAACAGTAAGGAATTGTAGGTAGGTAAAAATATTGTATCGTCGGTACCGCGCGCGCTGCGCCGGGCGCCCGGCCTTGCGATCAGCTAGTCATAAATAGTGTTATTGTTGTTGTTAACTTTGAAAACAAGACATAATGTCTAGCCATAATAACATGCCGCCAGATAAAAATACCAACCCATTTGAAAGAAGGGACGGCATACCTCGTTCCCCGCCAACTTCAACCGGCAAACGTTTGCTGTCCCAACTATCGCCTTCATCCGTGTCACCAGTCGAAAAACGTCACCAACCCATAAGGGACGAACCGCAGTCCCCGGTAATTTCATTATTAGACACTAGCAGCGCAGTCGATGATTCGTTTAATTACTGCGAGTTAGTCCGTGAAGCGTCCTCCTACTTGGGAAAAATTAACGAATTCGCTAACGACACTGTCTCGAGGCGCAATAACTTTGCCAATAAATCCGATATAATGAACTTAACACAAAAACTGACAACCATAGTTTCTCTTCTTGCCATTAAAAACTCGTCACTTGAAACCAAAGTCGCGAATTTGGAGCGAGATTTACTATCCGTTAAACTTAATCAGGTCGTGAAACCGGCCCCCGCGGCGACTCCGGTCTCTTATTCCGAGGCCCTCAAACTGAAACTCGCGAAATCGGTTCCCCCCGTCGAGACACGTAAACCACTCCCATGTGTTATAGCCTACCCCACGCAAGAAAAATCGGCGGAATTAAAATCGGCAACTGAGACCAAGCAGGCTTTGATGAAGGTCATAAACCCGGCCGACGGTTTTCAATTTCACGGCGTTAAGAAAACAGCTAATTCGGGCGTGCTTCTGCGCCTCACGAGCGAGTCGCAAGTTAAAAAATTAAAGTCAGTCGAAGCGCTAAAATCTGCCGGCCTCCGTCTCGAGACACCCAAGGGGCGTAGCCCGCGCATCCTCATCAAAGATGTTCCACAACACATTACAGACGATAATTTTCTATTATCCCTGTACAACCAAAACGTAAACGGCGAAATTAATGTGACACAAGATCAATTCATGAGTTCGACAAAAATAGTAAGACGTCGTATTTTAAACAAAGAATACAATAACCGCAAATGGATAGGTATCGAACTAGACCCTAAAGTGCGTCAACACCTCATCGAAACAAAAGAAAAACTTTTTATCGACTGGGCGATGTGTCGCTTTGTAGATGACGTCGAACTCGTGCGCTGCGCTAACTGTCAACAGTATGGGGACACCGCTAAATTCTGTCGTGACACAAAGCCATGCTGTAAACATTGCGCTGAAGGTCATAGCTCGGATAGCTGCCCAAAAAAAGATAAAGACGACTTTAAGCCGGTTTGCGGTAGTTGTTTGCGATATAAAAAACCGACCGACCACCCCACAGGCTCCCCAGATTGTCCTACGTATAAGTCTAAAATGGAGCAACTTATTTTAACGACTCGGTATGGATAGTTTAAATATAGGACAGTTAAACCTCCACAATAATAAGCACGCAACGATAGAATTAGAAAAGTTGGTTTCCGATTACAATTTAGACTTGGTGCTCGTACAGGAGCAATATCAACTCGCGTCGCTACGGTCGAAGATAGTACAAATTAATAACCTAGCTCGCGCGGGTATTTACACACCTCAGTCTAGATTTTCAGTCACGGCCTTAACTAACCTTTCGACGTCGCACTGTGCGGTAGCCGAGGTCTCGTCTTCTCAGTTTAGATTTTACGTTGTAAGCTGCTATTTTCAGTACTCGGACTCCGTAAGTCCACATTTACATCAACTTCGCCGCGTATTACAATCTCTCGCGGGTAATAAAATTATTATTGGCGCCGACGTCAATGCATCCTCGCCCTTATGGCACGGCCAGCTTAGGTACACTGACCGCGACCGACGTACCGCTGTAGAAGACTTTATTGCGGAGTTTAACCTCCATATTCACAACACCCCCGATGCACCACCTACCTATAGTAGCCCAACGGGCGAATCGTCGATTGACGTCACGCTATCTAGCGCGTACGTCCAGAACAGATTAGGAATTGGCGTGTCCTTCCCGATGCGTCATGTAGTGATCACCGCTTACTGGTGTACGAGTTTTCTCGTGCGGTCCCGAGTGATACCGTAGTCAATTCTAATGACTATAAATACAATGTTAAGAACGGCGATTGGAAATTATTCCGCTCCCTCATTACCGCTCATGCCGGAGACTTCACTCGGCCGGATTTAAACGTCAATGAGTGCGCGGAAATTATGTCAAACACATTTGTTTACTGTGCCGATGTAGCCTTGGGTCGTAGACCTCTTAAAAAAGATCACAACTGTAAATGGTGGAACAGTAATCTTCTTAATCTTCGTCGGGAATTTAGAAGGGCCAGGCGCAAAATTAATAATCTTCGTAAATCTGGCCACGACCGTTCGGATGATAATTACATAATTAGTTTAAATAACCTACGCATTTCAAGGTCACGTTATCGCGCTGCCGTTACATTAGCGAAAAATAATATGCTGAAGAATGCCGCGAATAGACTGGATAAAGAGGGTCCCTGGTCCTCTTTATATCACGAGCTTAAACCCAGTAGTAGTAATGAGCCAAACTTTTTCTCAAATATTAAAATTAACAACTCTTACACTTGTAGTTTAGAGGAAACGGCGAAGGCATATCTAAACGTTCTCATTCCAGACGACGAGCCCTCCTTGGATGATGAACACCATCGCGACATTAGGAGTAGAATGTTAGACCCCATTCATACACCGGTCTCAGATGTACCAACCCCGGAGGAGTTTATTAAAATAGTAAACCTTTTGCCTATAAAAAAATCTGCGGGCGAGGATAAAATATCGAATATTATGATAAAGCAAGCGTGTTTAGCGGCCAATTCATCGATTCTATATTTTTACAACAGATGTATCGCAGAAGGTATATTTCCAAAAATTTGGCGTTCCGGTTGCATAAAATTAATACCTAAAGCGGGAAACAAACCTCCTGACGACCCAAAATCTTACCGTCCGATAACGTTACTGCCTTGCTTAGGTAAATTACTAGAACGTCTCATCGTACCTCGCCTGCTACCCGGTGGCCCTAAATTCCATAGCCACCAGTTCGGTTTCACCGCCGGGAAATCGACTGTGGACGCGGCGTTAGAAGTAAGAAAAATAGTTAATTTGTCGGAAACTAAATACGTGGTCGCTATTTCATTAGATATTTCCGGGGCCTTCGACCATGCCTGGTGGCCGATGGTGCTATTAAAACTAAAAAATCGAGGGTGTTACTGCAATATTTATTCTATAATACATTCTTACTTTTCTAACGGTCAAACTAAGCTTCGTCTAGGACATTGTACACATGTCAAAGATTTAACGTGCGGCTGCCCTCAAGGATCGGTAATTTCGCCTAAATTATGGAACATCGGATTCGACGATTTGTTAAGTCTTCCACTTCCACCGCTTTGTATACTAGTTGGTTACGCCGATGACGGGTTTCTTATCGTTCAAGCAAACTCGCGTTCCGAAATTGAGTCTAAAGCCAACAGTAGTCTTAATTTAATATCTGACTGGGGTAAGCGTAATCGTCTGAAATTCGCCGCGCAAAAAACTTACCAAATTCTTTTAAAAGGTTCCCTTATATCTTCCCCTAGCATTAAACTTGACAATATTAACGTTAAACGCAAACAGTCGCTCTGTTATCTTGGTTTTTACTTAGAAAATAAATTTACATTTTTAGAACATATAATTCAAACCGGTGAGAAAGCGAAACGCAACTTTTACTCCTTTACCAAAATATCTACTTCGACATGGGGCCTTTCATTCAAAACCCTAAAATTAATTTACACTGCTACTTACCTTGGTAGCATTTGCTACGGGGCCCCCGTGTGGGCCGACAGAGCAACTATCGGCGCGGCTCGTCGCAAGTTGCTACAAAGCCAACGTCTTGCTCTTATATTCTTGTGCAAAGCTTACAGAACCACAAGCACCGAAGCCTTGCCCGTGTTAGCCGGAGTTTTACCCGTTGACCTTGAGATTCAGCGTCGTGCGACAATGTACTATCATAACAAAAACATTGACAACCCGTTCTTTTTAAGCGCTCGCGATAAAAATAAAATAGCAAGATTGTTTGAACCTTTAGAAAACTCTTTGCAAAGCCTAATCTCCGAATGGCAGACGCGTTGGGACTGTTCCACCAAAGGGCGACATCTTTATAATTTTTTCCCTAATATTCGTGAACGACTATCCAAACATTGGATGGATATTGATCACTGCGTTTCTCAATTCCTGACCGGTCATGGAAATTTTAAGGCCAAACTCTACGGATTTAATCTGGTAGCATCACCCATGTGCGAGTGCTCGACCGAAGGCAACATGTTTGAACAAACAGCTCATCATGTTCTCTGGGAGTGCAGTCTCTGGCAGGACGAAAGAACTACAATGCTAAACAACCTACTCTGCACATTTGGTGTCGCATACTACGGTGATCTCGTGGACAGCGCTAGGAACTTCCGTGCCTTCAAGCGTTTTTGTCACAATTACTATTGGCAACAGTCTAACACAATAAATTAATTTAGCTGTAGCATAGTAGTCACTATTATTATTAACGTTAAATTCCCGTGGTGCTTCTCCCCTTCAGTTCTTTGACTTTCGGTCACTGCAACTTTGTGCTGTCTCCCGCTTTATATTGGGGAGGGAATCTGGAATTCTTCCTACTCCTCCTATTTTCTTCTGATTAATTTCGTTGCGGGTCCCAAGACAGCTTTAGCATGTCCCTCGGGCTCCCTGAGATCATATCAAAGGGTTTTCGTGGTTGGATGCCGCTGTCGATCCTGGCGACACAGGAGATACAGTGGTGGGAATGTGTGGTGGGCCAAAGCCCGTAAAAAAAAAAAAAAAAAAAAAAATTAAAGTGGAAAAAATCGTTAAAGTCCAGTGTCCCCCCCTTCTACCAGCTAAACGGCTTCTTCAGGAAATGTGAAAAAATTCACGGTAGTAGGAAATATCCTGAATTTAAAAGGAAAGCTATCACGGCAGAAGACTTCATATAAGTTATTGAGTAATTATAATAATAATAATATCTATGGACGCTTCACACCACATCAGCTTGGCCCTGTCACCTGTGGTAAGTACCTGAAGGACTTGTGTTATAGGTACAATTATAGTCAATCAACTAAAAAAAGTGTATTCTGAGAAATGTAAAGGCACTTTTCGTTCAAATTCCTTTGAACGTGACTGAGATGATGTTGTTAGTAGTCAGTAGTAGAATACGTTATAAATGGGGATTGTCCATTTTTTTTTAATTTTGTTCATTACAAAAACATTTCGAGGAATAAGGTCAGTGATCGTTTTTCTGTATATAAACGAAAAAAATACCCATTAGTTACTTATATTTTTAAACAAATATGTTTAACCTTTGTTTGACCTTCAATGGCGTTAAATTAGCAATAAATTCGACCAACATTACGTTTCGAACTTTTGGTAAGCTTCTCGTATCAGCTTTCACATAATGAGAACTTGTATTTGACGAACCAGCCATTATAAATAAGATTGAAAGGAAATTTAAAACATACTACAGAGGTCAATTGCGGCCGATGATGACGTCAGAGCGAAACTTTAAAAATTTATTGAGAAAAAACTAGCCAACGAATTTCAAAATTATTTAATTTATATTCTTAAAATACCCTATTTTAATGAAAAAAAAAAATAAAAAGTACATGTGATTTTTTTTTGGACAATGCCCATTACCAATTAAGAATCCTTACCAGACGCCTAACTATGGGCACTGCAAGCTCAACAAACACCTGAACAAAATGGGTATTTGTAGCATAACGACTTGCAGATTCTGTGAGGAGGAGGATGAAACACCTATTCACCTTCTCCTCGACTGTCCTACTCTACTACAGAACAGGAACAGGCACCTTGGTCGCCACCAATACTCATCCACAGAGGAAATTCGTGGCACCAACATCAAACATATCGTTCAATTTATGAGCAGTATTGGGTTGGGGATGATACTCTAGTGCGAAGGAGTCACAATAGATCCTCATGGATCGCAGTGACGTCAGGGCTACAGCGACTTGCCTTCTTTAATAAAAAAAACACGTTATAAATCTTCGATCACTAATATACAAGATACACAGTCCGCGGCAAAAAACGACCTCACTAAAAGAGCACCAAACGCAACATTCTGGTGGACTTTCGATTTAGTAGTGCTCGAACGCTCCGCTGGGAAGCATGTCCCAGTGCTCGTTCAACAATTGTAAAAATCAAATGTTTAAAACACAAAAACAGGATAGAATTTCATATTTCCGGTAAGTATTAATTTTATCCTAATGTATTTCATACAAATTGTATCGTAAATATTGGTATTTTGTTAAGAAATCAACAAAAAACAGTTTTAAAATTAAGTCGTAAATAAATCAACATGAGTTATAAACCATCTCAATTGCGAATACTCATATAGGTACTAAAGGTATTTATCGTAGTTTATCATGCCCACTTGAAATGTTCGGGTAACACACTGTGTTTCTGTTCCATTTGGTGGTGTCGCTATTAATTATTATTATTTTTTTTTTTATTTTTTTTATGAAATAAGGGGGCAAACGAGCAAACGGGTCACCTGATGGAAAGCAACTTCCGTCGCCCATGGACACTCGCAGCATCAGAAGAGCTGCAGGTGCGTTGCCGGCCTTTTAAGAGGGAATAGGGTAATAGGGGAGGGTAGGGATGGGAAGGGAATTGGGGAGGGTAGGGAAGGGAATAGGGTAGGGGATTGGGCCTCCGGTAAACTCACTCACTCGGCGAAACACAGCGCTAGCGCTGTTTCACGCCGGTTTTCTGTGAGAACGTGGTATTTCTCCGGTCGAGCCGACCCATTCGTGCCGAAGCATGGCTCTCCCACGTTTAAAATTTATTTTATTGAGGAATATTTTTTTTCTAGGTTTCCTCGAGATCCAGTTAGATGTGGAGATTGGATATCAGTTATAGCACGGCAAATATGCGAAGAATTTTTCAAGCCGACTTTAGCGAGCGTTGTATGTTCTAAGCATTTATATTCAATGTATACACGTATATTTTAGTTAATTATAACATTAAACATATTAGAACAACATAATATTACAAGTAAAAAATAATTACTCCACACTTTATACATTAAACTTCGGAAAAAAAATGGACTATTAAAATTATTACAATCAACAAAAAAATGTTGAGCAGTTCGACTCCACTCATACTTTACTTCACCCTGTTCCAGCGGCGAAGTGTGGCCGTAAAATTGAAGTTCTTTTTGGGCACTGTAATAATTTAAACTTTAAATATATACGCGGATGGTTTTATATAGGAATTTAGTTTGAAGCGTGCGTCGTTCGTAAAAATTTATTGCTTTGTAAACACGCATACGTACATTGTTTTATAAAAAGATCTTTAATAACTATGATTAAGGTTGATTTTAGATAAATGTATACTTTTTTAAACTCTATTACTCGGCGACAGATTTTCGAGAGGTTTTCTATGGGACTGTGTATCTTGTATATTAGTGATCGAAGTTATAAATACACGTACATTCATTGACCACACAAAAATTATCAAAAACTAGCGGTACTACGGAACCCTATATTGCGCGTGGCCCGATACGAACTTGGCCGATTTGTTTTAAGTATAAAGTAATATAAACTATCATTTTTCATTATATTTCCTGCAGGCCTAGACAAGTGGCAAGCGATAATCGTAAACGCTAACAAAATGTATGCGATTTGACATCTAATCCATACTTCCATACTAATATTATAAATGTGTCTGTCTGTCTGTTACCTCTTCACGCTCGAACCGCTGAACCGATTTTGCTGAAATTTGGCATGGAGATACTTTGAGTCCCGAGAAAGGACATAGGATACTTTTTATCCCGGAAAAATGTACGGTTCTCCCGCGATAATCGAATTTTGGCGCAACGGAGTTGCGGGCGACATCTAGTTAAGACATGACAGTGGTCGACTTCTTCGTGGCGATATGATCCGTGGTAGGATTAACAATTCTTTAATCATCATCATCATCATAATATTAATACGCGAACGAAAAACTTTGTAACCCTTTTTACGAAAAATGGGGAAACGTAGGTGCATGAAATTTTGCACAGTTATAGTTTATATGGTGAAGGAGTGCATCGAACTAATATTATTTTGAAATTATGCTTTTATCATACATTTTTTTACCAAATAAAACATTACACACACTACAACACACACGCATGAGAAATGACAGATTTTTGAGTGACAAGCCTATACATACGAATTATACTCTTTTATTTATGGTTGAAGTCTGTTGACAACAAGTTGACAAATTGAAAATAGATTATATTTTTTTATTGAATCTAAGATACTATTAGACAATGCTTACACGGCCAGTCTGAGATCAGCTGAGTCCCAAAGACAAGTCAACAAGTCAAAGTCAATATTTTTTACAAAATTTAGGTAGTAGTCCTAATGTCGTTGAAACTAAGGTCGAATCTCGACCATTGGGCGATATCTAGTATTTATTAACCGACATCTAAAAAGGAGGAGGTTTCTCAAATCGACCATATATTATGTTTCACAAAATAACAACATTTTACATTGATGTATAGAAACTATGTATCACCAGCTACTTCGGGTGCACCACAAACCGCAGTTTATCAGGCCATTGAAGTTTGCACAAACATGTACGATTTCCTTATTTTCTAAGGAAAATACATCAAAATCATTTAACACAAGCTGTTGTGCCCTGAACTTTGCTAAGCGGGGAGTGGAGCACCACGGTCCATGGGGTGTTAGCAGAAAAAAGGTGGTCAATGGTGCACAGAGTGCGAGTGAGCTGGAACAGGGTTCTGACTTCTGAAGCTGATAGGGTAGAGATTTGAGATGAGCTGCTATTATACGGGTGTAACAAAACTAAGCGATAATACTTCAGGGTGTGTAACTGTGTACTGTGTATATTATGTGTGATGTGTCCCTACACCCTTGTGTGGAGTTCACTGTAAAAGTAGCAGCGCTGAAAGAGAAAATTATTTTTGTGATTTGTGGGCAAATTCCTGAGGCTGGGGCGTATACGAAAGTTAAAAAAAAGTTACTCTTTCAGAGCTGCTACTTTCACAATAAACTTTATACACGAGGCACGTACACTCCCTAAACTCTAAAGTATTATCACTTATTTTCGTTACACCCTGTATTCTTCACGGTAAGTGGCGGAATCTCGTCTTGCAGTACCGGACATTTTTGACAATTGCCAGATACCCTTTAACTTTCTTAGGACCTGTTTCACCACTTCCTGATAAAGTGCCGGATAGGCTATCCACAACTTTTATGACAGATTCTCCATACTCTATCTGTCAAGTTAAGTGGTGGATAGCCTATCCGGCACTTATCAGGAAGTGGTGAAACAGGCCCTTAAAGACTTTAAACTCTGAGGGTGTCTAGCAGTGGAAAGCAACTGACAAAAATGTCCAGCACTGGAAGACGAGATTCCTCCACATACTGCGAACAATATAAGCTATGAAATTGAGCTTCCTGGAAGGTCAAGTAGACCTTCAGAACTGGAATCTGGGTACCTCATAAAGTAACCCGACCGAAATTCCATAGTTGCTGGTCGTTCTTACTCTCTGAGGTCACATACAGGTAAACTTTTAGTTTTCCGAAACTGAGGAATGTGTGGCTCTTGGTCCATACGAAAAAACAGAAAAATTCTTAAAGCGGCCGGTACGCTTGGAAGCAGTCTCTTCCAGGCAACCAATAGTTTCATAAGCTTATACAACCATCTAGAACTGTATTTGGTATAACTGATTACAATTACATATTTGAATATGTTTTATTTCAATAATATACAGTTTATTACAATCAAATAAAAACAAATTACTCACAAAGGAGCCTCTTCACAATGGTCTATGCTGGCCCACTACAAGCCATCGCCATTGGGTAGACGGGGTAGTAGTGTATGATGGCGGACGATGGCCAGTGTATTGCCAGGCAGTAAAGAGCCATTGTGTTTTACACCAAGTGATCATAGTCTACAGTTCACGATGGCCTGCAGTAGGCCATTGTGGGCCATTGTGTACTGGAGGCTTAATTTATTAAACTTAAACATCGAAGCTATAATCCTTGTTGCCCTCGGCGTCCATCTGCTCCTTGACCCAGGGGTGCATGCGGGGGATGTTCACGTACACCCCGGGGATGTCCTGCTCCCCGCACCCCATGCCGTAAGCCACTAGGCCGTATATGGCGTACCTGTGGCCCTCGCCGCATCCCTGAAAACAATCAAATTCTTTATTCAAACACAATTTAAACAAGCGAACAGAAACAAAAAGAAAATAAACGTGTGATACACTTTATAATAATTATGTCTTCTGATGCCGTGCTAAGTATGTGTAACGTCACAAATACGTTAATAGCAGTCAGACAAAGGGTGAAAATTAAACAAAAAACAATTTCAAATTCAAAAGTGAAGTCAGAAATCAAAATGGGCTATGGTATGAAGCTTCGCAATTGAAGTCGACGCCGCCGGTCACCGTCCACCGACCCATTGTCAAGTCCTTTATGATTTTGCTGACATAGGATTATTATCAAATACAAATTGCCTAAATACGCAATGGATACCCCAGATTGCCAGTGACATTTTAAAGCAACTCCTTGACTCTTGATTTAGCCTAAAGGGGGGGACAGACGTGCGAGTAAGTACGCGGACTTATGGCTCGACGATCTTAATCGCCTGTGTGTCAGCAAAGATCCGCAAGCCGCGAGCCGCGAGCCGCGAGCCGCGAGCCGCGAGCCTGGGGGTATGATAATCCAGTATGAGCGATTCTCGTGTGTCACCGACGCGAGCCGAGTAAGTTCGCGAATTTAAAACCCGCGTACTTTAAGTTCGTACGTCTGTCAGGCACTTAACAAAAACGGTCCAGTAGCTTTAAAGAAATAAACTTGGACGTACATGCTTGAACTAGATTTAAAATGATTGGTCTCACCAATCATTCATGTAAGGGTAAGTATATGTTAAAAATTGATTTTTTTGCCTACCTTTACGGGACAAACTAGAGGCGATCCGCCGTCACCGACGCACGTGTCCAAGTCCCCCTTGCTGGCGGCGCACGTCAGGGAGTCATGGAGGGTGAAGTCCTCGTTCTCCAGTTCCCTCTGGTATGTCTTCTCGCACTCGCCATCCTCGACCAACTTCAGAGTAACCTGGAAGTGTTGGAAGTTAAAGTAAAGTATGAAATTTCAGCTACGGAGTCTACCAAGTCTGGTAATGTAATATGGTATGAAATAAATGAATTATGAATTAAAAAAAAACAATATCTTTAGGGAATTCTGCAAAGAGCGAGCTACATTTAAGGGTTATACTTGGAGCAAAGTCTTAAGACAGACTATCGTAATATTATTTGTTTGTGTGTGCATCCTCATGGGTTTCGTAATTAAATAAATATCGTAGTCTCGAGAGAGACTGTCACAAATGAGTTTAGGTCGAACTCTTTTGCGATAGTCTCAAGACAGACAACTTAAATGTAACAATAGATGCTCTAACCTTCTTCAGAATAGTGAAGTATTCTTGGTCTCGTTGGGTGTCGCCGCCCCAGCCCATGCTGTAGCACTCCGTGCCCGGGGCCGGCATGTCGGTGCCGAGGCACGCGACGCCCACGTGGGGCGCCAGGGTGAAGGGCTCGCTGAGGAACAACAGCGCTACGTCGTTGTATGAATCCGCTAAAACAGGAATGAAAGCTTCCGTTATACGTAGCTATCAGCCGAATTCAGAGACTGAGGGCCTGTTTCACCGCTTCCTAATAAAGTGTCGGACAGTTTCTCCATAATTTATCTGTCAAGTTAAGTGGTATATAGCCTATCCGGCACTTATCAGGAACTGATGAAACAGGCCCTTACACTACAGAGTTATTTAATAAATCACTTCCACACTGTTTCGGTGATGGTGGCCGGTATCTTTGAAAACAGGCCAGTTACACAGGACTCCAGAAGTAATTTTATAGTACCTAAATGTGTGCGCAGTACACACTACACAAGAGCACTCTCTATTCGTTTACTCTCATAACTCAGTGGGATTGAAGCCCGACACGACTGGCGAGAGATCATTTGCAGGATCGACATTTTACATGCTCGTCCGACGCATGGATCATCTTGCCAGACAATCAGGTGATCAGCCTGCATTGTCCTAACCAAACTTGGAAATAACTTGTTTCCAACGCGGGAATCGAACCCATGACCTCCGAGTCAAGAGCCGCTTTATAACCACTACTTAGACGTTATAGGTACAGTAGAAATGCAGGATCAACGAAATAGGAAAGCAAGGATAAGCAATAAGCATGATACATAGGGAATAGAATACAGATGCAGGATAATATGACGCTATCATGTGTTCTTTGCTTGGGCTTAGCTTTCTCCTTCTCTTCTGCCCTTGCCCACATTTTGCTAGTTAGTACCAATTTGTGAGTAATAAATAGTTATATATCTATCTATCTGATTGATGTATAAATTGCCGGTCCCAACTTCCAAGACAGTTTTAGCATGTCTCTCGGGCAATTCATCGCGATCATGCAATGAAAAATGTATCAAGACTTACATGTATTGTAATCTTTGTGGATAACAATTTTCTTCACAAATCTGTCTTGGTGTGGGAGGTTTTCTTTTTTGTTATCAGTGTCCCATTCGCCGGCTCTGCATTTAATCTGGAATATACAACATGTTGCTTATATTAAGGCCTGATTAACATCGGTAATCGTACGCGCCGCATTTTAGAATTCGTCGTATGTATAATGAATGATGTGAAACTTCGTCCGCACCGTACGCGCCGCATTTCGTGTACTATGCGGTGTGAATTTCAGACATCTAACTTAGCCATCGAAACAAGCGAATGCTAACAAGTAACAAGCACTGTTAGAATATAATTTCGCTTGGTTGTCTTTTCAGTACCTATTTACTATTTACCTCTTCTGGTTTCCTGTTTTCGACTTTGTGTGCAGCTGTTATGACTACGGATGGGTGGATGATGCTTCCACCCCCTATGTAATCCGTGTTCACCCATTCGGTCTCGTCAGTCCTGCTAAAAGTTGAATATAATTTCTAATTATACTTTTATGTAAGTACCCTTATAATCTTATGCAAACTTAAGAATCCTATTTTACATCTTTGAAAACACAGAAGTATCAAAAGATTTTCGAGGTAATAAAATTTAATTACGATTTGTGAGTCAAATTACATTAAATAAATAATAAATAAATAAATAATTTTTTTATTCATCAATTTCGTTACATTTTTTTACAATGAGAGGGACACAATATGTATTTATGCAAAGTATACTGATAGGGAAAACATTGGCAGCCGTACTAGTATGAACTGTGTCACAGCTGCCTTTGTTTACAGCACAAGGTATCTCAGTTTGTAGTAACCACACAAAGAGTTTTACCACATTACAACATCGCAAAGCGTCGCGTTTTTAAATGACCCCTTTCCAAAGATATAGGAAGCCAACAGCTGGCAGGCAGGAAAAATTTAAACGCCCTGCAAGGTTGCAATGTTAACTCACCCTCAGGGACCTATCAGACTGAGAGCGGTCACGCGGTCAAGCGTTCAAGCGGTCTGCAGCTTTGCGTACTCTTGTGTTGTGTTTTGTTATATTATTTAGGGTTCCGTACACAAAGGGTAAAAACGGGACCCTATTACTGAGACTTCAATATCTGTCCGTCTGTCTGTCCGTCTGTCCGTCTGTCTCCAGGGTGTAACTCAAGAACCGCTATAGCTAGACTTCTGAAATTTTCACAGATTGTGTATTTCAGATTTCTGTAACCGCTAAGTATAACAACAAATACTAAAAAGAAAATAAAGTTAATATTTAAGGGGGGCTCCCATACAATAAACGTTATTTTATTGGTCTTTTTTACTCGTAATCCGTAATGGCAACATAATATAAACACTTGAAATTTTCACAAAATCCTCAATTATAATTACTTTGATATTAAATAATAAAATTAATATAAAATAAATAATTAAGGGGGCTCCCATACAAAAAACACATTTTTTTCCCTATTTGCGCTCTAACGGTACGGAACCCTTCGTGCGCGAGTCCGACTCGCACTTGGCCGATTATAGTATAGAGATACTTAAACACGGGGCGTTCTGACCGAGTCAAAATTCCTCCTGTGTGACTGACCAGTGACCGCTCAAACGCAGAACGCTTGAAGTGCTTGAACGCGCGACCGCTGTCTGATGAAGGAGTGAGCACACTGAGACGGGGCGCAGCGGATTTCCGCTTCCATACAAATTGTATGGAGGCGGATTTTTACGATGAGCCCCGTCTCAGTGTGCTCACTCCTTAAGTGATAGGTCCCTCAGCATCTCTAGAAGTTGTTTTTCAGCAGTCACGTTCTTGCCAGCTTTATACACTTACTTGAGTAGAGCCACCATCCAGGGGAAGTCTCCGAAGCCGGCGAAGATGTCCTTATCCTTGCCGTTGTACTTCATGGCACAGTCGCCAGGGTCGCTGATGCCGCAAAACTTCGGCGGCTCATACTTTTCCATTACGTCCCTTCCACAGTGACCTTCGTTGCCTGAAACCAAGAAACAATAAGACCTTTGTATCCATTGTAGATATTTACGCACGCGGCGTTTTATGACTCTGGGCGACCGCCCAGGGCACCGGGAAAAAGGGGCGCTGAAGGCAAACAATGGCCATTTTTTTAAGCACTACCAGCACCCTGGGCGCACAAAAAATCTCGCCCAGGGCGCTGGTAGTGTTAAAACCGGCACTGTATTTACATACTTAGTATTCCCCGCTAGCACCTGTGATCTTCTGTACCCTCTCGAGTGCGAAGCATAGTTACCAATTACCATATTTACCAATAAGGTAAAGGTAATCCTGTCTGCAGTCAGGATGACTAGAGTCAATCTAATTTTGTTTACGGTGTAAGGTATTTTTATGTGAAATTAGAAGAGAATTATAGCCAGAGTATTTCTTTAGGGTGGGTTGCACCAACTAACTTTAGCTATACCTGTAACTTTAACTATAACTACAATGCAAAATGTTAAATCTTTGGTTAAAGTCAAAAATGGATGCCATATTTAACCATAACCTTGAGCTCAACAAGGCTTTAAATGAACGTGGCTGTTTAAAATACTAAAAGGTATTTCTTAAAACTTAAAGGCTGTAAAGCGTTACAAATATAATTTATTCATTTTCACAAGTTGCTGTTACAAGCCATTTTCCTAGACAACAAACACATTTCTATTGACAACAGTATTATTTTTAAATCTAAAGAGGTACGAGGGCTGCTATTTATGTATCCGGAATTAAAAAAAGAAACAAACATATATCATTTAATATTTTCCGATTCCGAGATTCCAATTATATATATATATACAGGGTGTAACAAAAATAAGTGATAATACTTTAGGGTGTGTACGTGTTCCTTGTAGAGAGTTCACTGTGAAAGTAGCAGCGCTGAAAGACCAAAATTTTTTTTCACTTTTGTATGGGGAAACTCGTGACGCTCGAACCCTTGCCCATACAAAAGTGAAAAAATTTTTTTGTCTTTCAGAGCTGCTATTTTCACAGTGAACTCTCTACAAGGAACACGTACACATCCTAAAGTATTATCACTTATTTTTGTTACACCCTGTATATGTATATATATAAATATATATATATATATATTTATATATATAGCGTCCTATGGCGTCCTAGGGGGGCGGCAGCGTCCTAGGATGGTGACAGAGTTAAAGTGGCCTATACTCATAAAAAATAATAAATCTGGCCCTACTAGAGAGTAGAGATGCCTAGCTAGAGTCGAACTCTACGGTACATTGTCTACAACGTGCACTTTATGATGTTAATTATTATTGTTGTCTAATGGAAGAACACTGTACAGTGTACACATCTATTGTGTCCAATTATAATTATTAGAATCAATTGTTTTTCCGATGTTGATGTTATGATTATAATACGATTTGATTATTTACTCGTATTATTACTAGCGACGAGTTAATAATCAAAACAATATAATTATTTTACAAGGACAATTCGTTAGTACTTAGTAGTTAGGTAGTAGATACTTTATAAAGTACTTCACATAGGTACTTAGGACTCGATTATAGGTCATCGATCTCACAGGACCAGTGACGGATTAAGATTACTTGATGCCCTAAAAACTTAGTAATTATTTTCTAGAAACTTTTTTAGCTGAGGTTTTTGGTGAAGACTAAGTGGTGAGACGTGATGCCCTAAGGACAGATGTTTTTTGTCCTTCTTCTGGTGACGTGATGCCCTAGGCAATTGCTTAATTTGATTAAGGGTTAATCCGTCACTGCACAGGACACTTCAGAAAAGTTTCTTTATTACCTAGATTTCTGAATTCTGATATTCTTAAATCTTATGTTAACAAGAACCGAGTCCTGTTTAAATTATAATATTATTGTAATGGTTAGCACGCACTTAATGTTTTGTATTTCTCGACATTTACATGTGACTTAGAATAGTACTTAATCCTATCCTACTAATATTATAAAGGCGAAAGTTTGTTTGGATGTATAGATGTATGGATGTGTGGATGTATGGATGTTTGTTATTCTTTCACGCAAAAACTACTGAACGGATTTTAATGAAACTTTACAATAATATAGCTTATACATCAGAATAACACATAGGCTACAATTTTAACCGACCGTTTTCTTATGTTCAACGATTACTCCGCCGTTTGTTAACCGATTTTCAAAATTTTTCTTTTGGTATATAGGGTATCATCCCAATTTGGTATTATATTCACAAAAGTGGTGATCTGATGAGGGATCCATAAGTAATCGAGGGACCTCCTCAAAATTTATAGGGAAACATGTGGTGACTTCGGTTTCGTGAGAAGTATTCTAAGTATATGCTACCAACAAGTAAGATTTTGCACCGAGGTATACCTGGTATACCGTGGTTCGGAAGGTGCTGAGAGAACTCCTGATTCTTTATAGATACAAGTTTGGGAGTTTCGGCAATGTTTTAAGAACGGAAAGCTTAAGCTACTATGCAAATTACATTTATCATCATCATCACTACCATATTATACCATGCATCGTCCCATGATTATGAGCCTGTTATTGGTACTTTTCATAGTCTTTTAGATCGAGATTCGAGACTCGAGTTTGTCAAGCGATAATTAAAAAAATCTATACTTATAATATTATAAACCTGAAGAGTATGTTTGCTTGAACGCGCATATCTCAGGAGCTACAGATCCGATTTAAAAACTTATTTCTAATTTCAGTGTTACATAGCTCATTTATCGAGTAAGGCTATATTATTATCACGCTACGACTAATACGACCGAAGAAACTCAGGAAAATGTGGGAAAAACGGGGGAAATATTAGAAAGGGTTTACCTCACGAACTACTGGAGCAATTTTTATGGCAATATTTGGCACTTATATAGAGTAGACCACGTGAAGAGAGTATAGCTATTTTTCATGGGAAAATGTACGGTTTCTGTAAAATTCCCAATTTACGCGGGCGAAGCCGCGCGGGACATCTAGTACTTTAATATAGGCAGAGTAGACAGAATAATTATAGGTAAGTGCTTTATCAATTGTTATTTTACATATTGATTATTAAAACTTCATAAACTCATGTATACTTTAATAATCAACGAATATAGCATGTCGAAATTCTCAGCGTAGGTACTTATTTGTTTTCGTAACTTAAGGCTAGGTTATTCCAAATTCACGTTTCTAGAATGAGTAATTTTTAAAGAAAGCGTCATTAAAAAAACTGAAAAATATATACATGTATAGATACATCTTTTAACTAGTGACTTTTACGGTTAGAAACACAATACAGATAATTTTACTCGATAAAAAAAAAATCCGAAACAACCTCGATTTTAAAAACATTTTCAGTTTTATAGGACTTACAGGGACTCAATCAAAAAATAATTTGGATAGTTCGATTACTATTAAAATTTTACAGGGAAATGTACGGATACATGTTTAGTTATACTATTTTTTATCTAAGTAAAAAGGTTTTTTCTCCTATTTCGCCCTATCATGGACGCGGCGATCGTCGTAACCGCCACTGTACAAGGCGCGCTGATATGAATGTTATTTTAATGTCTTTTACGTCGATATTCGCACTGACAGACATCGGCCTGCTAATTTAGGAATAACCTCCCCTTAATACGATAACTTAACAAACAAGAATTCAAAGTGCATTGTAATGATACTAATTTAAAGTGACCGTGCGCGTGAGTGTTAACTATGTTAACAAGTTTGTTTATATTTTAGTCGGACTGCTCCCAGCCAGTGTATGTCATTGGTGTTTGCATGTTTTATTTTACTGTGGGTTGATGCCCGCTACAAGTCGTACGTGCAATTTTTTTGTCTGTGGTTGTTGTGGTTATTTTTACCAGTGAAGTAAACAGGTATAATTTTTATAATTATTCTAGATTCATCCATGCAATATGTATGTAGGTTTTTCTGTGCTTACTTGATATCTTGAATGTAGGTATAACTTTAGGGTTATGACTTAATATGTGTTTTATTTACTAACTTATTTACTTTCTATGGCGTTAGTGTTATTTTCAAACACAGTTAATAAATATTAAACTTAAATGAATTATTATTTATGACAACAACTTTAACTTGTTAAGTATTTCTGATGATTAAAATTTAGTCTGTTTACAATTCTCTCGATGTAGCGGTAAAATCGATAAAAAGTGAAAGTGAATCAAAAATTATGTAGTTGGTTAGTTATCCTATTGAGAATTTGCTCGATAAACATTGCGAACGTGATTTGTTTAGAAAACACTTCCATTTTAAGTGCTAAGCCAGGGCTTATTATCATAATATTACTTATATTAAACCCTGTTAATTTAGCAATCATTAAGTATAATATCGAAGATTAAAGACTGGAGTAAAAAGCAGTCACTAAGTAGGCACCAATATTTTAATTTTTAGCTTGTACAGTTACCAATTTCTCATTTATTATGTGCTTGACTATATTGACACGTAAGTGCAATGCACAAGCGTTACCGTAAAAAAACTTATTTACAACCAGACCCATTATTACTTAAGGAAAAATGATATTATTAACATATTATTTTGTGCCAACTTCTCAGTAGTAAATACGCAGTAAGAATGTCTCTACAGACTACACTAATCACTTCCAAACCTTTAAGATAAAACCCGAACAAATGTTTTTAGGGTTCCGTTCCCAAAGGGTAATAACGTAATAGACATTGTGTCATTGTGTATGTTGTCCTTGTTGAGTCTGTCCTTATAGTCTGTCTTCAGGTTCTGTCTCAAGAACCGCTATAGCTAGACTGCTGAATTTTTCACAGATTATGTATAGCAGCTGTTGCTGGCTGCTATAACAACAAAATAAATGAAATATTTAAGGGGGGCTCCATACAAGAAACTTGATTTTTTTGCTATTTTATGCTCTGTAATTAAACGTTTGATGAAATGTTTTCAAAATACTCAGTTATATATTTACATTACATTATTAATAATAATATTATAATTTTAAAAAATTAAGGGGGCTTCCATACATACAATACAATTTTTGGCCTACTTTTGCTTTAATATTTAACTGTACGGCAGTACGGACTACGGAACCATTCGTGTGCGAGTCCGACTCGCATTTGGCCAATTTTTACTATATGGACATTGGACATATCGAGTATACCAAAAAGGCCTATTCCAAGTAGAATTCTTGCTGACTACGAACGTAAAATTTATTATGCGATGGTTTAAGAGGAGTCCACACCGCCCTTTTTTCCATACAAACGTTGTCCCCTGTTTCCTCCCTGGATAATGCTAGTAGAGTTATAATTTTTTGCCTGAATATCTACGGCCACTAATACAATGTCCCTATGTTTTCTTTTTTTCATAATTTAATTATTAAATAAGATATGAACGTTCAAAAACCCAAAAGAAGGCCAGATTTTCCGCTGTGTTCAAACATCCAGAAAACAGATTTGGCTAGATTTTCCAAAAAAAAGTAAAACATAGGAACACAGTTCAAGCCTTTCTTTAATCTTTAATGAAAAAAGTATTTAAATCGGTTAAGGAATGGAGAAGGAATCAGGGGACAACGAATCATTGATTTTCTGCAGTTGTCTCTATCGCGTTCTGCGGTATAGGCTTGAGGTAAGGGAGACAGCTATATAGATAGTACACGTACTTTTTTTTTCATTTTTCTAGCCCCTGGTGTATCCTCTTAACTACTAAGTATATGCAATAATTTTTGTAACTTTAATTTTCTTTACTAAAATTAAGATGTACTTACCTTAAAATACCTTAAATGGTGCGAAAAACCCACAGACGACCTTTATTGTATTTATAAATATTTAAATCATCTGAAGACTGAAGCTAGCTTAAGACTTTATTATTTGGACCGAAACCCGACTGTACATTATAAGAAGCGGTTGCTTAGCCTGTGAAGTTACATACCTTCACTACCTTAAACATACATATACTCGAATAATTACTTCCTGTTGACTGTAGGTTCTTAACTGCATAAATATTTCCGGTACGGTTAAAGGAAATAAAATGCTGCTTTGCTCCTGTGCTCAATACTAAAATACGAGAAATGCTAAGAGAATATTATAATGCTTATCTTATATCTTTAAACGAGCAATTCTTGTATATATGTATATACTATATTATATATAATTGGAGTCTCGGAATCGGCTCCAACGATTTTCATGAAATTTAGTATATGTATAGGGGGTTTCGGGGGCGATAAATCGATCTAGCTAGGAATCGTTTTTTTAGAAAATGTAATTTTATTCGTGTCTTAT